>NW_017804021.1:2104540-2117044 GCF_001625305.1 Branchiostoma belcheri | reverse complement strand
TGTGTGTGTGTGTGTGTGTGTGTGTGTGTGTGTGTGTGTGTGTGTGTGTGTGTGTGTGTGTGTGTGTGTGTGTGAGTGTGTGTGTGAGTGTATGTGTGTGTGTGTATGTGTGCATGTGAGTGAGTGTATGTGTATGTATGTGTGTATGTGAGTGAGTGTATGTGTGTGTGTGTGTATGTGTATGTTTATGTTTGTGCATATTTCCGTTATTCCCAATATTCACAATACAATTACGTTCCGTATATACTGTATACAGCTATATATCTTCAGTGCTTTAATCTGTGGGACTTGAGGTCACAAAGCAGTGAGGGTAAGATGCTGAAGTCTGCCATCTCTGTCATATTTAAGTCGTAACATATACATAGACACATGTGCACTGATGCAGTCAATTTCATCTGTAATAAAATGTATTACTAGTATTGTAGCTTGCTATATATATCTGTCTTCTTCTTGCACGTTAGTTGCATGTTAAGTTCAGCGTGTTGTTTGATGTTGTCCACCCTTACTGAAGCTTGTTCCTCCCGTTGCAGACTGTATTTCCATGTGAGGTCGTAGGTCATCACCATGGAGACGCCCCAGGTGCCGGCGAAGCTGCTGCTGTCGACCTTCGTCCTGCTGTTGATGGGACTCAGCCTCGGCAACGAGAGTAAGGACAAGGCGTTTGTTTGTTTGTTTTTGTTTTTTTGGTTTTCATGATAAACTGTGTAACACTAACACAGCAGTTTTGAACTTCTGTTAGATTTTTTGGGGCAAATCCTGTATGTTTTATCTGCTGACCTCGTTTGTATGTTCGACATTCATGGTGTAGTCTAGTGGATCATTTCTGAATTTCTACTTGCTTTGTGTTTAATATAATCATATACTGGCCTTCTTTGGTTGGTATCCATTGTAGACAGCTTCATTGCATAACTCAGTCCTGAATTTCTGCATGCTATTTTGGCAGATCCTCTGTGTTTTGAGTTCTTGCCTTGATTGATAATCTGTATACGAGTGAATACATCGTGATTATGACCTATATATAAGAACTGGAAATGTTTCAATGCTTTTTCATCTACCTGAGGAAGATTTGAATTATCAACACTAGGCCAAACACCAAACATCATCATAGCCCATATATAGGCTCCTTGTGTTTCAAAATGGCTCCTGAGGATCGAGTAACGCGGTGTTCTATTGTCATGACAACCACAGCTGCGGTGCATCCGATTGGCTTCCCGACGGCGACGAATCGTGAGATCGCGTGCGAGGGTCTGGTGATCAACCTGCGCTGCCCGAGCCACCGCGTCATCTACATCGAGGGAGCAAACTACGGGCGCACGGACAACCTGACCTGCGCACGCAACCCACGCCGCATGCGCAACACCAACTGTAGGCACCCGGACTCGCTTAAAACTATGGCGGACAGGTACGTTTTCTGGGGATATATCAAGAATGTGTCTTATGCATGAATTGTATCTTATTATTGAGCCCTTTTGCTAGTAGTAGTAGCTAGCCTAGGACTGTCTGCTGATTGAGGTATATGTACAGTAGTTGTTGTAATGCTTCAAGTTCTAGTCTTTGTGGTAGATGTCAAAAATGTAATTAGAATTGCTAAAATTTGATGCTTTCAAGTAGCATTAGACAGATAGATGTTGAATACTGTACTTTGTATGCAGTGGAATACTGTGTCATGCATGTGTTTGAGCTAACGTTATTTTTCCTGCAGTGGCTTGTGTGTAGTTTGTCACCTTTGCATGTGACAAAGCAACATATATATACATTTGTCTGGCAAGAATACAGGATATCCTTATAAGTGCATGTGTTTTTTGTTGCATTCATCAGTTGTTTCCATTTTTCAGAAACAGAGTTTGGCAGTTTTGCTGAGATTGTTACCCGTCATCCCGTTTTTTTTTGCTAGCTTGTGTCGTACATTTTCTGTCAACCCTGCAAAGATTGCTCGGACATTTGTGTCTGGATGATACTTTTTCAGTTTTGGCTCCCTTTTGCTAACTCTTAACTATTGAGTGACAGTTTGTGCAAGAATATTTAGTTACCGGTAAGTCATATTAACTTAGGAAACAGAGGGGTTAAAGAAAGGTGAAAATTGCACTTTTTCGAACAAGTGGAACTAAAGAAAATACAGTATTTTGTGTAACTTGAGATTCTTAGAGAACTATTTTAATTTTGTGGTGTAGAGAGTAAATTTTGTGTTTGAGTCAAGGAACCTGCTGGATGGAATGTATGTACCGAAAATTGTAGTTTCGCATCAAAATTGTAGCTAGGGAACCAAAAAATTGTAGTTAGACCAAACCAAAGAAAGGAAATACAGTATGGTGATTTTAGCCAGGTTTGTTTAACTTGTAAGTTTTAGAGAACTGTTTTAATTTCCTAAAAAATGGAGTTATGTCTGTGTTTTAGAACATAAGGAACCTGCTAGCTGGAATGCCAGCTTGTTAATGTACAAAAAATGCATTTAGGCAGCAAAAATTGAATTTAGACCAACCAAAGATAGTAGGTTCATTTAACTTGTAAGTTTTAGAGAACTGTTTTCCTAAAAAAAGTGGTGTTTGAGACAAAGAAAGCTACTGGACAATATGGAATGCCTGCGTGTTTATGTAGAAAACATTGTAGCTAGGCAGCAAAAAAAAAAATGCAGCCAAACCAAAGAAAGTAGATACAATGTTATAGCAGTATAGTGACTTAGGCTAAGTTTGTGTTGGAGAACATAAGGAAGCTGCTAGCTGGAATGCCTGTGTGTGTGTTTATGTACCGAGACATGCCAGAAGTGCATGAGTCAAGCCTGTCCAGTCAGCTGTACAAGTATTTACAAACTCTGCTTGTAGACACCACGGATAAACATGTACTTATCACAGGATGTGACTAAAGGTTCGTCGCACTTTTCATAAGACAGGATTTCCGTAGTAACTTGGGGATGCTCTTGGAACAGTTAAAACGTTCCAATAGTAAATTCTGTAAATTCTGTTCGATAGTAAATTCTGTACGAAATTCAGTCACTTTGTGACAGAAGAATTTGTGGAATATCCTTGCTGGTTCTGGGAATCCTGTTGTTGTACGAGGAATGTGACTGACCTTGACTTGACCTTGACCTTTGTACTGACCCGTGTTCTCTCTGTCTGTAGATGCAACAGCCACTCCAGCTGCAAGGTCGGCGCGCTCGACGCGACCTTCGGCGGCGACCCCTGCCCCAAAACGTACAAATTCCTGGAGGTCCATTTTAAATGTCTCACCCACAGTGAGTAGGAACAACAGTAGTCAGTCGTACATAAACCTACCTCCGGTCTACGCTGTCGTGTCCTGCAAACACACACACAGCATGTCGGCAGAACGTACTCTACCTGCGCGAAACCCGTAATGTATTGTACATAGCTCTTTGGCAGAATGTCTCATAAAAGGTAGTATTCGCGCATATAAGGAAAACATCTCTTCTGTAGCTTCCAAATGTTATGTTAGAAAAGATACCCTCTGCAACAGACAAAATTCTAATGCAACGTTGACCAAAAATCCACCGAAAAACGTGAAAATACAGGGTTCTGCGCAGGCGCAGTACGTTCTGCCGACGTGCTCACAAACACACACACCATGCATGCATGCCCCCTGGCTGCTTGGCCCGGTACTGCACCCATCAGTCATGTTTTCGAATTTTCCGGTCCTGTCGTTGTGCCGTAGATGTAACAACCGCTCGCAGTGTGTCGTCCCCGCCCTGGACGGGGTATTCGGAGAAGACCCCTGCCCCGACACCTACAAGTACCTCGAAGTGTTCTTTCGTTGTGTGTCCAGCTGTGAGTACCCTTCCCATCATGCCTCCGGGTTACCCATCATGCACTGGGTGCCCGAACCTTTCCTCTCTCTCCTTGCTTGCACGATTCACTCACTCCATTTCCTGACATGTTACCATCGCATGGGGCAGAACGTCTAACGTAACCGACCCTTACATCATCTAGAGTAGACAGTCAAGCTTTCTGCAGCTGTGGTTTGGAGTGAACTAATCTTATAAAGTCTAAACATTCACCAAACTCACTGTAAAAATAAACCTGCAATCGTGCTTGGATTCATTGGAAATTCTGTAATTTTTCTGCCTGGAAAAATACATGTTCTTCACAGCTACGTCGATGAAGGTTAGACACCCAGGTACAAAAGGTAGTAAGATACGCCAAAAAGGAACTGGATATGATTCTTCACAGCTAGTTACCAAAAATCTGTTAAATTTGACAGTTAAGTGAAACCCCAAAGTACCACATTGCAACGTAATCCACAGTCGGATGTTTCTCAATTATCTTTTACCAGATATACAAGGTAGAAAGTCCAGGCTGTTATTTTCCAATCCATCCAAGCATTCTGCGACTAAGACTTTTAGCCAGAAGGGTCTGCGTGTGAGACTAACTTCTTACTAAGTAAAGTTACCAGAAATAACTTGTGGATAACTTTTCTGAGCTGCGAGAAGACAAAAGTCAAGATGTAACTTGGTGGGCAAGTAGGTGGCAACTGGGAAGATTTGCAGATGTCTTAGACTAGAGTTAGGGTTTCAAGGATGTATTCTAAGATGTAACAGCTTGTAAAAATGGTTCTTTAATGTTCTAAGATGAGAAGTAGGGTTAGAACTTAGGGGTCTCCCCAGAAATTCTGAGGGAAGAGGTGCTCCCTAATCACTTGATCAAAATTGGCGACTTTTCATGAAAATACTAAGAGAAAACTCTAAATTTGAACATTTTGGGAGGGGAGCTAGGATTTTGGGAAGAGGGAGCACCTTGCTTCATTGCTTGGGGAGAGCCCCAGAACTTCAGAGGCAGTCCTTCTTGTTGTGTTGTGTAATTCACCCATGTTAGGGTTACTAGAGAATTCTTTCAGCAGTGACAAGTTTTTGAAGGGTAAGAGTTTTCGATGACTGTCAGTCCATGTTGTTCACGGAGAGGCCTACATGTAGTCCTGTGCTTCAAAAACTTGTCACTGCTGTAAGAATTCTCTTAGTAACTGTAACTATACGTGACAAATGCATCTCTTCGACGGTCACCCATGTTAGTTTTTGAGTGTCCGGGTACGCTGGAGTCGGTCGGCGCGCCGGAGACTCACACCCAGATGGGGACCAAGATCGGGAGCTGGTACCGAGATCCCGTCCCGGGCGTGGGGAAGGGGAAAATCTACGTCATGCCCTGGCGACCGTTTAACACTATAAGCGTGGATGAGTACGCCGATCTGGACGATCTGGAGGACTTGAAGCCTTCGCGTACGATCGCCCTGCCCGATAAAGTCGACGGGACAGGTTTCGTCGTGTACGACGGAGCCGCGTATTACAACAAGGAACGCTCGCCGAGCATCATCAAATTCAACCTGTCGACGTTGAACAGAGACCTGCAGAAGGAGATACCGGGCGCGAGGTATCACAACGAGGCTCCGTATCGCTTCGGAGGGATGTCGGATATCGATTTAGCGGTGGACGAAAATGGGCTGTGGGCGATCTATGCGACCGAAGAGAGCGAGGGGAGAATGGTGATCGCGAAACTTGACCCGGATTCGCTCACGGTCGAGAAAACCTGGGAAACGAACTACAACAAACGCGCTGCCACGAACACCTTCATGCTCTGCGGGAAGCTCTACGTTGTAAGCACGCGGTACGTCCAACCGGTCGACACTGGTGGGAAGCTTGTGTACACGTTCGACACGACAACGGGCGACGCGGAAAACCTGAACCTTCCGTTCTACAACCGGTACGGATACAACACGCAGGTGGACTACAACCCGCGCGACAACGCGCTCTACGTCTGGGACAACGGTTACCTCCTCACCTACCTGTTAACGTTCAGCACCGGTAAGTCGGTCGGGTGAAGCTTGGACTGGGTCCAACACACGGGGTAACGGTGTCGTCTTTTAACGAATGTGCGCTAATTAATTAATGCACCATAATATAAAGTCCATTGGCTGACAAGCCTGCATGGGGTTTAAGGATATATTTGTAACTGCTGAAAAGCATACATAAAGTTTAATAATGCTTTGGTGGCAAACTTAAAAAGCACGTTGACTGTATTTTTTCACTTGCTCGTTAAGCAAAGAATGTGTGTAAAGCTTATAAGTATGATGTTGTAATGAAAAATTATCGTGTGATACGTAAATATGATAATTGCATGCCCCTCCATGCCTTTGAATATTTTCTGCTTGGAGACAACACTTGACCCCAATAATTTAAAATAAATGAAGAAATTGCAGGAAAAACTTGTTGGACATTTAGTCCTCAGAGAAGCACAAAGTATTTTTCTAACCGTATGAATTCTTAATGTTTGGTCAGTTGTAATTTGTAGATGCCAAACACGATGAAATCAAAATTTTGAGCAAACAAGTGTTGTCTCTCTCAGAAATATATTTCTAACAGTTTCTCTATTATAGAATCTTTTTTCGACATTTCCCTAACCACCTTTCCTAATGACTCCCCTCCTTTTAAGTTGCTTGGCTGAGCCTGAGTTCTGCTAACCTCCAAACCAGCAGTTTTACCTCTCTCCCTTCTCCTGCCTCTTACAGGGTTTCAAACCCCTGTAGTTAGACTAACATAACTGGCTTAGAGACAGGATAGACTTAACATTACCATTAGTATAGTCATTCTCTTAGATACTGCTGAAAAATCACACACAAAAGGCAGACCTTTGAATGTTCAAAAGCTGTATCTCAGCAACCATTTTGGCTTTTCTTTGATTAGTTTGAAAAAAAAAATTTCTTTCCATTTTGACATTGTCTAGGGACTGTGATTATGGTCTGTATTGAGTGCTTGCCAAATTTTGTATTAAAATAGTTTAAGCATGCCATAGTACCACCCCCCTCCCACCCCAATGCCTGAACAATAAGCCATTGTTTCCATACTTAGTGAGTTGTTGCAGGATTACCAACATGTTATGCATGGTCACGGCTCAATTTTTAGTTGCTGCTGCATTACTAAAGTGATGTCGCCATTTTTCGTTATGCAGTTTTTGTAACATTTCCGTTTTGTTTTTGCCACTTTCGTTCCATTTTCCGTTGCTTCCGTTTGCTAACTGTGGCCATTTCACAGTTCTGCTGAAGTGTTGCCATGGCAGTAGTTTCTATGGAAACCTTACTGCTTGAAAATATTACATAAGTTTTGACAGGGAATGTTGTCATGTTATAATATCATGCCTGACACAGAATATGCTACATTTGCTTCATTTTGTGCCATTTTCACGATTGTTCTTTTTATTTTTGTTTGTACATTTGTTTGAATGTTGTTCGTCAGTTATGTTTGGATGCCTTACTGGGGTGTGTACTATGTTTTGTGCAGTTACTGTTAACTAGTATTTGTCATGAAGAAATGTAAATGTAAATGTAAAAATGTCCAGGCATAGAAAGTGGTTTTCTTCTGTTTACCTGGCATGGTGGCCATAAAACAAAATCCCCTACTGCCATGCTTCTTTAGTCTCAAATTTTGGAATTTTTTTTCCCACTCTACAAAACTACAACTTTCAAGAATCTAGTCTATTGCAACAGAAAGGGTTGTTGTGTGGGGGTAACTTTAAACAGAGACCACCAGGCCAAGTAAAGGTTCAGGGAACCACTGAAGGAAGATACGCAATTCTTGAATGTAAGATAAAAGGTGGTCTTCAATGTAATGTAAACCAGGAGGTTCATTTAAAGGGCAAAACCAAAAAAAAATCAGTCTTTCTTTGACAGAAAAAAGTTTATCACTGTCCACACACCAAATTCTCTGCCAGCATCCACATTTCTTCATTTCTACCTCCACTGTCTCCAAAATGGACCCCCTGGTATGGACCAGGGACAAACATGTGTTCTATATTCCTTTGTAATACTAGTATGTGCATACGACCTTGAAAAATCAGTGTTGTGACCTTGAAGATGTCCGGTTCATACAGTTATATGCAGTATCGTGTTTGGAAAGTGGGATCTTGTAGAGGTATTCTTGGTTTCAACATTGTAAGACATATCCATGTAGTAGGTATCAGTAGGTACAAATGTATGTCGAATAGTTACAGATACATTTAGAAAGAACATAATTTACAGGTAACCTGAGTTGTTTATCTTGAAGTTTTTTTGAAGGGTACTGTCCAAGATTGTACAATGTAACATAGCCATATGCAGTACTGTAATGTGTTAGGTTTACATTTCTTTCTAAAAAGTTGGTTATCCATTGTGAACAAATAGATCATGATAATCATAGATCGTAAACTTAAGTGGAAAGTCAGCAATATGCATAATGCTCCATGGGATCATTGGGAAAGTTCACGGTACCACCCAACCAAAGTCAGTACATGCTCCATGGGATCATTGGGAAAGTTCATGGTACCACCCAACCAAAATCTGTACATGCTCCATGGGATCATTGGGAAAGTTCATGGTACCACCCAACCAAAATCTGTACATGCTCCATGGGATCATTGGGAAAGTTCATGGTACTACCCAAACAAAATCCCATCGTCACTCCATGTAGTCTGTCCACTGGTCTGTAGTCTCGTCCATTCCACCACCAACAACCAACCAACCGCCATGTCTGCGTGTGTGTCCGTCCGTCTGTCCGTCCGTTCCTCTGCTGCTAACACACCTGTCTGACGATGTGACTAACCACCAGATAACTGCTTAGACACAGGTGTTCTTCTGAGAAAGGGCACACTTAAGTGTCTTCTTGGTTCTTTGTATAAAAATGCTAAACTGGAAATCAACTTCAGAAAAACCATACCTTGGTACACAGGGAGAGAATATATTTCTCCTAGCCCTGTTTTCATTTTGACTGGTAAGACTTGTCTGAGTTTTTCCTTAGATACATCTTTGAACCAAGGAAATTCGGTGTGAGTTTAGCGAAGAACACCTAGTTCTAGGAAGTCTAACCAAGACATCAGTGATTAGAAAAGAAATGATCTGAAAAATGCAAAAACATTGATTACTGAAAATCACAACAGAAAGTGGAAGAAGTTTGTCCATTCAAAACAGTCCCAGGGCTATACTTTTTTGATTTTGATGTTTTTAAAATTATCATTCCAAAAGTTTTTTTGTTCAGGCACAGTTATTTTTGTATTGTTCAATACTGAGGAGATCCTCAGTAAAGGATTCGAATTTTCAAAGTTAAAAGTGTCAATTCTTGGAAAATTTACCTTGATTTTCTTCACAGAGAAAAAGAAAGAAAAAAACCTATGACTTGTTGAATGGGCAAACCTCCATCCTGCTCTGTGTACATGTAATGCTAATCATGTGAGCATGTTGCTTGCTAGTGTAGTCCTGTATCACGTAGTCATGAAATTCTTAACATGATTTTAACCATGATTCTAGCCTTGTGTAGTAACAATGTAAGTGAATCCAGACTAGCTGTGTTGTATTATAACATCACATAGTCCTATTGTAGCAGTAGAAAAGCCAACCAATGTGTGATTACGATCAGCAAAATCACTGCAGTAGCAAAAAACTCTCTTATCTTTCTCTCTCACAATCACTTCTACAAACATAATTTTTCTCGTCTCTCCACTTTTCTCGACTCTCGTACTAACCCCCGCCGAGTTGCCATGCCGACAGGTGCAGTAAACGTTGATATTTTCGCAGTGCCGACAGAACCCCCGCCCTCCCACCCCGCGTCACCTGATATCCCGACCGTGGATCCCGACAAGGAAGGTCTGAAAACAACCCCGTCTCCTGTATTGCAGCCGACTACTGCTGACAGGTGAGCTGGCACAGAATTCTGTCTGTCTCTTCAGTTGCTTGGGGCTCAACTCTATAGGCTGAACAGGGCTCTAGCCAGCACCTTGATAGACAAAAATCTTGGGTAAAAAGGAATAACATCCAAAGAACCAACAA
Organism: Branchiostoma belcheri; assembly: GCF_001625305.1. NCBI lineage: Eukaryota > Metazoa > Chordata > Leptocardii > Amphioxiformes > Branchiostomatidae > Branchiostoma > Branchiostoma belcheri. The sequence continues at coordinate 2,107,255 of NW_017804021.1, read as the reverse complement.
CAACAACCACTATCAGCCTCATGATTTGCCTCTCAAAATGTGGGAAATTGTGTTTTTAAAGGCTTGATAATACAGTATAAAATTTGGCCCTGGACCCCCCCCCCACCCCCCAAGATTGTGAGCACTCTTCTCCCAGTTACGATCATAAACCTGGGCTGGTGGGAAAAAAACTGAGCTGGCTAGAGCCCTGAGGTTGAACAAGTATTTTGGTTCCCAGATTTCAAAGATAAAGCTGATGTGAGATTTCTACAAGAAAAGAGTCTGAGGGGAAAGCTTGCACCATAGTACAGACAGTTTCAGGACAAAAATACAAATTACGGTTCAAGTTTTGCTCCAGTCCCATCTTGTTCTCTTGCTGAATTTTCACCCTAAAGTGTTAAAACCAAAGAAACAAGACCTCAGTAGAACTAGAAAGTTTGATTAAGATCAGAGTGTTTGGTACATAAACAAGAAACATAAACATTTTGTCTATCAAAATTATTGGAAATTTACACGAAGAAAAGCAGTTAAAATTACTGATAATCAAAAACAGGTTTTTGCCCATGTTGTTTAACCAGGCTGTGTGTGTTGACAGACCTGTTTGTGAGATAACCTGTACCTGTATGACAGGCGTGACAGGTGTGTGTGTGTACAGATGTGTCACCTGTCACCAGGGACAGGTCTGGGGAACATCTGTCACATTCTGACTGTGATAGATCTGCTACAAATCTGTTGCATCTGGGACAGTTCAGCTACAAGTCTATCACAACTGTGACAATTCTGCTACAAGCCTGTCACAGCCCTAACATTTCTGCCACAAGTCAATCACATCTGTGACATTTCTGCTACAGACTTGTCACATCAGCATGTCTTGCCCCACCTGTGTAAACAGAACAGATGTAAGGCCACTGACCACCGTGTGTGTCTGTCCAACATCTGCCAAATCTGATCTCTAAATATTTCCTCTTCAAGCATGGCTGCCATCCTTACATCTGTTGCTAGACAGTACTTCCTGTTTTGTCTTTTGAAATGATAACCGGTGTGCAAGGGTTGGAATCCTTGTACAGGATACGCCCAGGTGTGTGTGTGTGCCATCTCTGAAACCAGTGAAATGAACTAGAAAAGTAACCATTGCAAAGCAAATGCATGATGTTTACATCCACCTGGTCTAGCCCAACGAACTACTGCTCTGTTCATTCTTACAAAGTCAAATGCATTCATATGTACATGTACATATATGGTGAGCAGCATCTTCAGCTCTGTCTTGCTACATAATGTAACCCAACACCACAGGGTGTCTGCTACAGCACCTGTAACCATGGTGACAGCCATCTGGTCACTGACCTTTTTTTGTTTGGAGAAGAAGAAGAAGAAAGTGGCAAAAACAATACGTTTTCCTTCTGCAAACGTAAACATTATGAATTGTAGGATCGTAATATAATTTTTCTTGTCCCCCCCACCCCCAGACCTGAGCCCCCCCAGAGGCCGGTGTCCACCCGGAAGCCGCCTGTCCGTCCCGGGACCCCCGGTGCCGCCGTGACCGCCCGTCCGCAGAGACCAGACACCCCGACCGTCCCGTCACCCACGGTGATGGTTCCCATGACGACCGTGGAAACGCCGGCGTCGCTGCAGCAGTTCTGTCCGCCCGTGTTCGCCCGCAACATCAGCTGGCCGCGTACACCTGCTGGGGAGGTCAGCAAACAGCCCTGTCCACCCGGCACCGACGGAGGTGGGTTGTTTGTTTGTTTGTTTATTCTCCATTCGGTGACATATAGTATGTATACTGTTTTTACAAATACTTACAGAAAAAGTGCAAACGAAATTGAAAATTGCCTAAGCTGTTCTTGTTTCTCTACTAAGGATTTTATTTGTTACTAAGGATTCTCTATTAGTAAAACAAAATATGTATGATAGTCGTCCTGGAGTCCTTACTTCAACATTTACAAAAGAAAATACATTGAGTGACATGGGAAATTGAAAACTGCCTCAGTTTTCATCTTGTTTTGTTGCTAGCTTTTCATTTAAAATGTCAAAAATCTGAGAAAATGACTTCTTTCTTAGAAGCAATATGTGTCTGGCCTTGAGCCTGACCCTTTGACCTTGAGCTTCACATGACCTTGACCTTTGCCCTTTACCCCAGGAGTGGCGACCTGGCGGTGCGGGCGGAACCCGGTCCAGTGGAGCACGGTGACCCCTGACCTGACGGAGTGCACGTCCCTGTGGGTGGCCGGGATCAACCGCAAGATCCGGGACGGGGAATCCGCGCTGGAGATCGCACAGGATCTGGTCGGGAAAATCCACGAGAGCCCGCAGGTCCGCAAAATCTACACTCTACATCTCAAGTAGTGTTGCATAATACCTAAACCCACATTTAGATTCAGGTCCGGATTCAAGTCCACAGGTTTAGGTTCAGTAACTTGTAAGTCCGGACCTAAACCCATGGCATATGCAAAATTGCATGTTGGCAATCTTGCAATGTTGTCTGGGTGGAGGCCGGTACTTGAAGATGCCTGATGGCAATGTTTTCTTCATTTTGCAGCAAAGATTATGCAATGTACGGAAGGTTTTAGGTGGTTTGGAAAGAAAAGGGGTATGTGAAATGGTCTTTTATGGTAATAAGTCCGGACTTGGTTCTTGACTTTTAGGTTTTTTGGACTTGAACCTAAACATTCTGACAAGTCCGGACCCAAGTCCAGTGAACCAGTACGCAGCACTAATATATATATATATATATAT
>NW_017804021.1:2052478-2103637 GCF_001625305.1 Branchiostoma belcheri | reverse complement strand
AGGTGAGAAACTCACACACCTGCACTCAGGTGAGAAACTCACACACCTGCACTCAGGTGAGAAACTCACACACCTGCACTTAGGTCAGAAACTCACACACCTGCACTCAGGTGAGAAACTCACACACCTGCACTCAGGTGAGAAACTCACACACATGCACTCAGGTGAGAAACTCACACACCTGCACTCAGGTGAGAAACTCATACACCTGCACTCAGGTGAGAAACTCAGGTGTTAAAACAGGTGTCTAAACACCTTCACTCAGGTGGGTTACAGGTGCACACAGGTGTGGTCTTACCTTAGGTAACCACTCAGGTGCCTCAACACCTTCACTCAGGTGCCTCAACACTTACACTCAGGTGAGAAATTCAGGTGTAAACAGGTGATTTCACCTGTAGAATAATTGGTGAAGCCTTGTAGTGCAAGGTCATGCCACAGGTTTGCAGGGATCTTTGTTTGCAGTTTGGATAAACTTTCTACAAATACCTGGTATTTTAGCCCTGCTTTGAATAGCCCTGCTGAGATTGGATTGTCGGTTGTGTTTTTGACTCTGAGTGTGAAGATGCTTTCTTCCTTGCAATTATCAACAGACGCTGTGGTTGTAAGACTCAATAGTTAAGAAGTTCTTGCCTGCTTGCAGACTTTAGGGTTAGTAGTTTTTTTTTTACAGATCCTAGCGGAAGGCTTATGATTTTAATTGCTTTTAATCAATAATTTTTAATTGTTTTTGACAGACCCTTGTAGAAGCCGGCAGCATGTTACTGGACGAGGACAGAGTGGAATCCTGGGAAGACATGTCCCCGGGGGAGCAGTCCATCTCCGCGACCACGCTGGTGAAAACCGTGGAGGAGAACGGACTGCTGATGGCGGAACATCTGCCGCCCAGGCGCAAGGTCATGGCTACAGATAACAACATCGGTGAGAGACCTTAGGCTTGTAGTATCATTATCATGTTAAACATCGGTGAGAGATTGTAGTGTAGCCTTGTAGTGTCGTTATTAAGTTCGTTATTGTGTTAAACTGAATTAAAACTAGGTGAGAGACCCTTCTGTTCCCTGGTTTTAAGTTTTTCGTGGTACTACAATGTGTCCGTCTTGTAGGTTGTATCTGTAGGCAACATTTGTAAGGATCTGTAAAGTCATTTTTACTGCGGAGAAGTTCTATCAGGAAGAGTAAATGGTACACCCCAGGATTTTCTGAATAAAGTCTCGTAAATGGAAGATTGTGCACCGTTATCTCTCACTGTAGACAGTCCACTTTTTGTTGTAAGCCATGCTCACACTCCGGTCCATGTGTTCCAGCTATGGAGGTGCTAGTAGTGGATACCACAGGTGATGTGGCAGACATGTCCTTCCCACCTGCACACACCTCTACACACACCTGCACACACCTACACACATCTGTACACACCTGTATACACACCCTAACACCTGTTGTTCCTGTGTTGCAGCTATGGAGGTGCTAGTAGTCGACACCACAGGTGATGTTGCAGACATGTCCTTCCCACCTGCACACACCTCTACACACACCTGCACACACCTACACACATCTGTACACACCTGTATACACACCCCTAACACCTGTTGTTCCTGTGTTGCAGCTATGGAGGTGCTAGTTGTAGACACCACAGGTGATGTGGCAGACATGTCCTTCCCACCTGCACACACCTATACACACCTGCACACACCTAACACCTGTTGTACCTGTAGTTTCAGCTATGGAGGTGTTGGTAGTTGACACCACAGGTGATGTGGCAGACATGTCCTTCCCACCTGTACACACACCTGTACACACACCTGCACACACCTTAACACACCTTAACACACCTGTACACACCTAACACCTGTTGTACCTGTGTTCCAGCTATGGAGGTGTTGGTAGTTGACACCACAGGTGATGTGGCAGACATGTCCTTCCCACCTGCACACACCTGTACACACACCTGCACACACCTACACACACCTTAACACACCTGTACACACCCTAACACCTGTTGTACCTGTGTTCCAGCTATGGAGGTGTTGGTAGTCGACACCACAGGTGATGTGGCAGACATGTCCTTCCCCTGTACACACACCTGTACATACATTAACACCTGTTGTACCTGTGTTCCAGCTATGGAGGTGCTAGTAGTCGACACCACAGGTGATGTGGCAGACATGTCCTTCCCACCTGAAGGCAACGCCATCTCTGATATCATCACTTTACCTGGACCCAGCATCAAGGCACAGGGACGCAACGGTATGGACTCAAGTCTGGCAGACATTTGTGTAGAGTGGTTACAGACCAAAGTAGTCTTGCAGGGGAATATTCATGTATGACAAACCTGAACAAAGACATTAATAACACATTTTTATGTAAAAGAATTGAATTTGAAGCACATTGACATGAGACAATCCATGCAGTGAAACAGTGAAACTACGACACCACAGGGCAAAAAAAGGCAAGGGTCTATGACCTGATTAGGACATGAAATTATTGCAAAATATTGTGTAAAATATGCTAGCAGGACAAGGGTTAATGTAAAAGGATTGAATCAGAATTCCATGTTAAATTTTCCCCTCTCCCCTGTAGGTACAGCGAAGGTCGTCTTTGTGACCTACAACATTCTGGGTCGTTTTCTGACCTCCAACAGTCCGCTACACGGTTATTATTAACTAGGCTGGTTAGTTATTAACTAGGCTGGTTAGTTATTAACTAGGCTGGTTAGTTATTAACTAGGCTGGTTCTGTTGTTAACCTGTAGGTACGGCGAAGGTGGTGTTCGTGACCTACAACATTCTGGGTCGTTTCCTGACCTCCAACAGTCCGCTACACAGTTATTATTAACTAGGCTGGTTAGTTATTAACTAGGCTGGTTACTTATTAACTATCCTGGTTCTGTTGTTAACTCGCAGGTACAGCGAAGGTCGTGTTCGTGACCTACAACACGCTGGGTCGTTTCCTGACCTCCAACAGCCCGCTACACGGTGACAGCAACTTCGTGGACAGCTCCGAGAGGACCCTGGGAACGAGAGTCATCGCTGCGTCAATCAACCGCATGGAGCAGCTGCCGCTGCCGGAACCTGTGGTCTTCACACTGGAACATACACAGGAGAACGTTTCCGGTCCTCTCTGCTCCTTCTGGAAGTATGACCCACTGTAAGTAGAAACTTATAAACTTATTTTCTAGTTTTGTTGCTGTATTTTTTTATTTCATCAAATTGATTTTACAGGAATAATTTCCTTGCAATGTACCGTGTAAGAACTACTAGGGCTTTTCACTAGGGGTTTTGGTGACCTGCCGCTGTATGTATTGTTTGTAAATCACAGTTGTAATATTTTCTCTCGTGTTCCCTCCTGCAGTGTCCTGATTGGCTACTGGTCAGGTGAGGGGTGTGCCGTCATGGCGACCAACACGACTCACACGTCCTGCTCCTGTAACCACCTCACCAACTTCGCTGTGCTCATGGACACCCGCGGCGTCAAGGTAACATCACAGAAACGTTTCAAGTCTTTCCTACATCTACAGATCCAAGCACGGTTTCAAACCTGTTCCGCTGCTTATAAAGCAAGTTTGAACTGTGATTTCCATCAAGAAATTGGACGTGCCCAAATTTTCGATTGTTCAACTGCAGGCAAGGAATGAGCAATCTGCCACTTCTGTCATGTCATGTTATGCAAATGACGTGTCTCAGTGAGCAGTGGACCATAAGTTTCAGAAAGATTGTAGGGCCCCTGTTAAAATCTTTGTGTTGGAAATTACAGTTCAAACTTGTTTTACCAACACAGATGAACTTTTAAGCTTGAGTACATGTAATTGTACAGTTACTGTAGTATGGATAGCCAATGTGCAGCAGAGCCCTGCCTCTGGACCAGGGGTCAGGAGTTTGAATCCCGGCTGGTTTTTGCCCACCGTTAAATGTCACTGGAAAGTGTTGCAGCAGTAATCCTTGAAGAGGATGTTGTAATCTGTGGTCCACTGTTCAAGGCACTTGTCAGAAAGAGCAGGGAGTTTTTTTCCCATACCTGCATGATAAAAACTATGAACCAGTCTGAGAGGATGATTATTGATCTGTTTGTTTGTTTGTTTGTTTGTTTACTCCAGCTGGCCAGTACTCACGTGGTGTTTCTCTCAGCCATCACCTGGGTCGGGATGATCATCTCCATCTGTTGTCTCTTCTGTGCTCTCATCTGTTTCTCCATCTTCAGGTTGGTTATTAGTAACTAGGCTGGTTAGTTATTAACTAGACTGGTTGGTTATTAACTAAGCAGGTTAACAGGTTTGTTCTGTTGTTAACCAGGCTAGTTTGTGCACTCTGTTTCTCCATCTTCAGGTGAGTTATTAGTAACTAGACTGGTTAGTTATTAAGTAGACTGGTTGGTTATTAACTAGCGCTGTATGTTATTAACTAGGCTGGTTAACTTAGATGGTTAACCAGGCTGGTTGTGGCAGCTGATGTATTCATATTACATCCATTATTGTTTCATGCAAGCTTTATTTTTGAAATAGTGGACAAGGATCCTGTAGCCTTTAACGATTTAGTGTAGATAATGCTTCTTGTGATCACCATGAACTGGAATATATGAGAGAAGCTGAGCTATGAATGTAGCAAAGTCTTGCAAATTGTAGCAAAGTTACATTATAAATGTAGCAAAGTAACAGGAAATTTTGTCATGGGGGTAGTCTTTGTACAGTTTAGTTCTTTCATTCTTACTAACTGTTTTTTTTTCTGTCCAGAGGGTTGAAGAGTGACCGTAACACCATCCACAAAAACCTCTGCTTCAACCTCATCATAGCTGAACTCTTCTTCCTCATAGGCATAGACAAGACTCAGTATCAGGTAGGCAGGGGTTGACAGTACTGGCTAGATTATATAATCTATGTTAACTGTGCTCACTGTAGACTTTAAAACTTTTAGCTTTAACCTTTTCTGCATTTTGAGGGCAGATTCAAATATTTTACTGGATATAGAGAAAACTATCTGTGGGTAAGATTGGATCAAGATTCAGTATCATTTTTTTTGTTGATTCCTATTATTCCTCCCAGATTGAAACTTGGTACACACCGTTTCAGAGAATGAATAAATTGAGATTTAAGTTTTCCTCAAAAGTGGTCTCGTTGTCCTTTTGGTACGTTTTGACTTGAAATGTCTACAAAGCAAGAAAATAGGTTTGTGTGGCCTCTGGGCTAATACATTTTATGCCCCCCCCAGGTTGCATGTCCCGTGTTCGCCGCGATTCTTCACTTCTTCTTCCTGGCGTCGTTTGCGTGGATGTGTCTGGAAGGCTTCCAGCTGTACGTGATGGTGATCGAGGTGTTCGAGAGCCAGTACTCCAGACTCAAGTACTACTATCTCTTCGGATATGGTAAGCACAGTCAAGTACTTCTACTACTACCTCTTTGGATATGGTAAGAACACATTTTGTACTGCTTCTGTTACTGTAAATCTTCAATGTAAACAGTTGTTTTTCCTCTGCAATTTTTCCTGTTGTTGACCTCTTTACCATAAATTCATGACACAGTGAATATATTTCTCTAGAACTGTACTGCAAAATTATTTCAGCTACAAACTTATCTAATATAACACTGAGAAAACTGCCTTTCCCCTTTCATCGCAAACTTAGTTGACTGAGTTTTAGTGGCTAGCACACTCTCACACTCACTCACTGTCCGGTTTATCATCTGTTGTTCCCCGTCTTCCGAGGGTTAGACGTGTAACTGTTCTGATTGTTTTCACATGATTGATTCTTACAGGAGTGCCCCTGGTTGTGGTTGGAGTGTCAGCAGCTATAGACCATCGCAGCTATGGAACAGAGAAATAGTAAGGCTCATAATGTTCTGTTATGATTTCAAAACGGTCAAGTTGTTGAAGAATGCCCCCTATTGTTGCTTTTTGGTACTGCAGGTTGTTACTCCAACCAAGGAAATAATTTAAACTCACCCCATCACTCATTGCCCTGACTATTGTCCTTTCTTTTAAGGACTAGATGTTCATGTATATTTCAGAAATTCTAGCTATGAGTTTGTTGATGTCTCTATCTTTCTTCTTTGTTTGTTAATTCTTTATTTCAGGCATCAGGGCTCGAAATTAACATTGTCCCAGTGTCAAATGACACTAAATTTTCAGCTTGGGACAATTCAAATTATGTTTCGGGACAATTTCAGGGCAATTGGAAAATTCTCAGACCGTCCACGTCATTTAGGAACGCGATCCATCCATCCTGCTGCAGACTGCCGGCAGCCCATAATACTCTGACAAACATTTAAATTTGACCAATCAGGAATTCCAAATATCAGGGACGGTGCCATGCCCATGGTATTATCATGTATTTCCCTACATATACTAATAAGTGGACTTCAAGTTGTACAAATTCAGTTGTTGTTTTCTTATTGTTGTCATAAACTTATTTCCTGAAAAGCAGGCTGGGACAGTCCATCTTCAGTTCGGGACAATTGAAATCTATGTTTGGGACAATTCTGGGACAATTTAAAAAAAAGTTAATTTCGAGGCCTGGGCATGACTCCCCAATATGAAACATACAGATAAAAATACACATAACAACAAAAGTAAAAATATGTCTTTAATTGTGATGTGTTCCTTTTCCCCAGCTGCTGGCTGCAGTTAGATAACTACTTCATCTGGAGTTTTGTTGGGCCTGTGTGTCTCATTCTGCTGGTAAGTGGTGGACACAAACACATAACTGCGTTACTTTGGCCTGCAAACTGCTCTGTATTACATCTTTGATACAAATGTACACAAAATTAAATTGTTTACCCACAAGCTTTCATTCAGAACTCTGACCTTTCTCAAATTTTGAGTGTTGATACATGTCAATTACTTTACCATAATCTCCACCAGACTCCTTTTGCAGGCTAAATAAATACAGTCAAACCTGCCCATGCGACCACCTTGTCAAGACGACCTACTGGCCAAATAGACCGGTTTTCTCCGGTCCCGAAAATATTTTCCCATAGGCACAAGCATTAAGCACTCTGCCCAAGTAGACCACCTTCCTGACGCGACCGCGGCCAGCTCGAGTCGGGACCACGCGCGACCAAAACCTTCCCATGACGACCGCATCATTTTTAAAAGGGTGTCTATATCGATTTTTAATAAAAACTTGCGGGGATTTATGGGGAGAATCGGCCTGTTTACGTTGTGTTTTGCCCGGCCGAGCGATTCAAGATGGTGCCGGGGGTCACGATGTTGGGTCATTGGAACAGACTACTGTAATATGGGTGAAAACTTGACGTGCGGTTTGATTCTACTGTACAATCTACCGTACAAAATGTAAATTTATTTGTCGCCGACGATGTTTAAATAAAAGAAAATGATATTTACTAATATTGACTTGAGGGCTTAAAGTTTTTGGAGTTTAAGGTGTTTTTATTCTTTATTCAACTAGCTGCTCACCCATGATGCTGGTGAAATATCCCAAGTGGAGAATCTTGTAAACAAGTCACACAAGCTTCGAGAAAGATCGGTTTAATTGTACCAAAGAAGCGTCTCGGAAAATTACAAACGTCGGGACGTCATAATTAACTTGAAGAAAAAGTCTGGTCGACAACTGGTCTGGTGAACGATTCATACAGACCGTGGGGATTTTAACAAAGCCGCTGCATGCGGCACGCAAATTGCCGCTGCACGCCGCTGCATGTGCAGGGCCGCAGACGAGCTTACAGCGAAGCCCGGCGTCTTCGCCCTAGGATGGGAGCGTAATGGAATCCAGGGTAACATCGAGAAAGTTCTACAGACACTGTAGCCTTTAACAGTAACGTTCAATTGTATTTTTTTGCCGTAAAAGTTGACTCGCAAAAATGTGACGCCATTTTCTTTCACTACGCCTGGTTCCCAAATTTTCGATTCGTCTTAGTCGTAGCACGTGCTAGCACGCTACTGGGGCTTTTACATGTTCAGTAGTACAAATGACGGTAAACTTTTGATTTTATTCCAACCTCGGAATTAAGCAGATTTATGCCTCATTTCTCGTAGTTTGTAACTCGTTTGTGAAGTTGGCCGCCGGGGCGCCATTTTGATTGCTGTTGTCTGCACGCTTGGGTGACGCTGAATTTTGTAACTCGTCTCATTGTTTTCGAAAACGTCCCGTAGTAGCACAAAATGAACGCCTTATGTTTCTGTAAAAACCTCTAAATCGTAATGTAGGCTAAATTTTATAAACACCCAAGTGTAGATACTAGTAAGCTGTGAAATTTCAAAGCTTTTTACTGTGGTACATGATTGTATAAAAATCAAATAGATGTACTTTCTATGCAATAAATATTTTATTTCTGGAAGTACATCAGTGTTTTGCTTGTTCATGTGTCAACCACTAGTACTATACTTTTGTGTGCATGTTGTAGTCAAGAAAGGATGAGTAAAAATATAACTAATTAATTAGTAAAGTACTTTGATGAATCATTGATGATGCAATAATGGTTTATAATACATAATACTAGTACATGTAATATGATAATACTTGTAAACTGCCATATCTTTGTGATGTCTTGGTCGTTGGTCTGATTTTCTTCAAATAGACCACCTGCTCAAGTAGGCCAAATTTGAGTGGTCCCCTGGGTGGTCTACTTGGCCAGGTTTGACTGTAGTAGAAATCGGCCTAAAAAGAATGTAGCCAGCCTATGCAGGCAAACTGGACCCTCGATTTCTACTATTTATTCAGCCTGCAAAGGAGTCTGGTAGAGACTTAACTTTAGCAGATGAACCTTCTTTTGGATGTATTTGAAGGCTTTTTGATCAGTTTGTGTTGTGAAAAAGTTGTGAAATTGTTCAAGCTGGTGTGTTACGCCGAAAGGCGGTTATACTGGCTATACAGATACAGATACAGATACAGATACAGAAGGCTTTGTGATTGCTTTTTGTTGTGAGAATTGCTTGAAAATGCAAAGGACTGCCCCTGTGACAGTATAATTGATTTTCTTTCATGTTGTTATTTCCAGCTGAACGTGATTTTCCTGACGATCGCCATGTACAAGATGTACGTCCACATCACACACAAGCCTGACCAGACTCGCACTAACACACTCAAGTAAGGGTCTAGATATCAGTGTTACCTTCTTAAGAAATCATTATGAAAAATTTAAACTGTTCTCCAACTCATAAATTTGACTCACCAGAAATTTTCGACTGAATCACTCAGTCTTCCTCAGCTACTGTATCTGACCCCAGTGTCCACAGCATTTGGGTCAGATAGCTGAGGAAGACTGAGTGATTCAGTCGAAAATTTCTGGTGAGTCAAATTTATGAGTTGGAGAACAGTTTAAATTTTTCATAATGTAATTTACCAACTCAGATGAACTTTCATTCTTAAGAAATCTTATAGAAGCAAGAAACATACTCAAGGGAATAAAAGATGTTGGAAGCAGATTGTCAGATTTTGCTAGCCCAATGCTATCGTTTCAACTTTTTTCCTATGTAATTTGTTGCCTAAAATTCGTTGCCTGAATTTTTACCATCTTTTCTCATGAACACAAAGATTTTTTGCTGACTTTCAAGGCTCCATTCTTTAAACTCAACATTTCATGTTCTTACCATCCAATGTACAGGTGAACTTTCATGTTGGTAAAACATACATTGTAACCTTCTGTAGAAACTTAGTTCATCTTGACTCAACTAACCCTTTTTCTGTCCTTAAACACTAAGTGATTCCATAGAGAGTGAACTGGACAAGTAAGAATTCCAAATACTCTTACTGTGGTTGTTGGTGGTATTTGTCTTGTAGTGTGTGGTGGTGTGACTAACATCCGTGTCCATAATATCACCTGGGTTCGTAATATCACCACCTTGAGAAACAGTGTGCTTTAAGATATTTTTACTGCAACATACTTTTGGCATGCACTCCTTCACACATCAAATGTACATACCTAGGGTGTGTAGCAGTAAAAATATCTTTAAGCACACTTTTTCTCAAAGTGGCGATATTATGGACTAAGGTGAAATTATGGACACAGATGTTAAATCTATTTGTAAACATGTATCTACTAGTACTTTATTTTATCTACAGTCACTTATTGAGGATTTGACACAAAGCGAGATGCTCAAAACAAAAATTTCATCTACATGTATAAGCATAGCAATTACTTGGAGAACGAAAACAGTTTCCCATTAAAGATACAAGATGGATAATGGACAACAATCAGAAAGAAGACAGGAAGAGTTGGTACTAAAATGAAACCATTGTAACCATTGTTTTCAATGACACAGTTTCATCACATTAGCCACCGTGCCTGCCTTTCTTCTAATGATTCTAATTCCAGATTTGTATTGAATTACCAACAGTAGAAGGAACTGGCTTGAGATGTGTGAAAGTTTTCTTGCCTAACTCTGTTTCCCCTGTCTTCCTCACTCTGCTGCCTTAAAGTGCGACTCAGGAGTCAAACTTCCTGTAAGTCTCCTTCTGTCTGTGTGTCACTGGGTCTGTCTGTCTGTCTGTGTGTGCATGTCCTGAGATGTGGTGTGTTTGTGTGTTCCAAGGCCTGCATACTGTATGTCATTGTCAGTGCATTTGTCTGTGCTTGTGCTTGTCCTGTGATGTGGAGTGTTTGTGTGTCTGTCTGTCTGTGTGTGCATGTCTGAGATGTGGAGTGTTTGTGTGTTCCAAGGCCTGCATACTGTATGTCATTGTCAGTGCATTTGTCTGTGCTTGTGCTTGTCCTGTGATGTGGAGTGTTTGTGTGTCCCACTCTGTTTGTATGTCAGTGTGGCTAGTTCCACATGTAGTGCTGCTTGAATGTGAGGTTTTGATCTAGGTTCTATGAGTGGCTGAATTCTGCCTGTGACAGTGAGACTGTGATGAGCATGGCTCTGTGAATGGAGTTGCAAGTTGCAGGCAAACGTGAAGATAGTGCTCTATTGTCGGTTAAAGTGTGTGTCCTGTCCTGATGTCAAAGATTAAAGAGCATGTTTAGACCTCAGGTTGAAAGCCATATTCTGTCCCCAGTACACAGGTTAAAGTTTGTGTTGTGTCCTCAGTTCAAAGGTTGTGTTACCTCTGCAGTTCAAAGGTTAAAGGTTGTGTTGTGTTGGCAGTTCAAAGGTTGCGTTGCATCCCCAGTTCAAAGGTTAAATGATGTGTTTCCTTTGAGTTCAAAGGTTAAAGGTTGTATTTCCCCCCACAGGTCGTGGCTGAAGGGGTCGGCGGTGCTGCTATGCCTGCTGGGATTGACGTGGGCGTTCGGGCTGCTGTACATCAACGCGGAGTCCGTGGTCATGGCCTACGCCTTCACCATCACCAACGCCTTCCAGGGCGTCTTCATCTTCATCTTCCACTGCCTCATGCAGAAGAAGGTGGGCAGTGCTCATGTGGAGAAGCTTGTAATGAAACACGCTTTCACTGAAGGTCTTACCTACTACTGGATGTACCAAGCATGCCCCCCTCAGATGTGTGTCTGTCAGTTTACAATGTAGATGGAAAGATTTTAACATTGTACATTTTGTAGTACCTTGCCAAATTTCAAGTGATCAGTACTACTTCCTAAGGATCTTAAACCGCTCCAAAATGCCTCAGTAACCAGTAGAACTTGTCCTCCAAAAGGCTGCTTTAGCAGGAAGAAGGTTAAAAACCCTTGTTGTGCTAATGTGTACTCATGTCTTGTTTCTTGTGTCTGCAGGTGCAGAAGGAGTTTAAGAGGTTTGTTCGGCGCAGCAGCTGGTGTCCGATCTGCATCAAGCAGCGTATGGGCGTGCACAGCGAGGCGTACAACATGTCCAAAAACTCTACATCCCGCTCGTCTTCTACACCACAGGTAAACAAACAAACAAACAAACAAACAAACAAAAATGGGCGTCCACAGTGAGGCTTACAACATGTCCAAAAACTCTACATCCCGCTCGTCATCTACACCACAGGTAAACAAACAAACAAACAAACAAACAAAAATGGGCGTCCACAGTGAGGCTTACAACATGTCCAAAAACTCTACATCCCGCTCCTCATCTACACCACAGGTAAACAAACAAACAAAGAAACAAACAAACAAGTCCAAAAACTCAAAACCATTTGATACAGGAGTTTTCTTTTACACAACCAAGATTTTTACCTTGCTGTGTCTATCAGACACCTTCCTCAAAAGCACCACTTACATCGGGTAGATATAGCGGCAAGAAACAGAACTCCAGTCAGAAGCTCTGAGGAAGGTGTCAGTGAGGTAAATATCTTGGTTGTGTAAAAGAGAACTCCTGTATCCAATACTTTACCAACCTGATGAAACTATTTTCGGTCAACCATTTGATCTTCAACAACTACTGTTCAGGTAAAGAAACAAGCTTCTAAAAAAAGGAAACAAAAAAACTATGAGTATACCACAAGAAACCATCTGCACAAACAGTTTAAACAGTTCTTACTTCTTGTTAAAACATTTGCAAGGTTGAGTATTGACGTGCCCTGTGTTGTGTTGTATGTACCAGTGGCAGCCGCCACCAGCCCTTAGGCTGCCTGGCTCCCACTTGTAATGCGTTGTGGCATCACCAATAAATGAAATGAAAATGAAATGAAATGAGTGAGATGTTAAGTTCTAACTCTGCTGTTTCCTGTCCTCAGCGTTTCAGTCGCTGGTGGAGCGTCGTTCGAACTTTCCACAAGAAATCCAACTCCTCCTTCTCAACCAGCCTGGACAGAGGTGGGTTTGGCTTTTATTTTGTTTTGTGATTATGAGTTTGATAACATTTTACATGAGCTTATTCTTAAGCAGTATCATGACCATTATCAGATATTCTCTCATCTTGGGTTGTTTTTCTAGCACCTCAGTTTTGTATCAGTATGTTAGGAGGATGCTAGAGTTGTGTAAAACTAAGACAGTCCATCTACTGATCTGCTGAAAGGAACAGTTTTTTTTCAATGCTAACGTTGATATCCTTGATAGAATAAAACTTGTCTTGACTTGAGTTCAAATTTTCTTGAGATAACGAAAATGTCTAATATCAGAATTTTTTTAAAATTTACTTCATGGTTACAAAACAAGGCTCATGGGAGCCACTTAAAATGTTTTGGGTTACAGAACAGCCAGTGAGGACAGATGTTTGTTGACCTTAGACTTCAAGAGCTTAAGGTTATACTCATAGTCATAGGGGAAGCAATCACGAGGTAGCTTATTCCAAAGTGATGTTGTTCTGGGAAAGAAGCTTTCAGCAGAATATGTTTGTTGTTGTGTGCATCTTGTAAGGCTTCATTTCTTTTTCCTGTTGTTCTCCAGGCCAAATCATGATGTACTACAAAGGTTTCATGATTGTCTTTATTTTGTTGTTCCCCAGGCCAAATCGTGATGTACCACAACGTGAAGAACAAGGACGGCAGCCTGAGTAACGGGACCATTGAGACCAGCGAGTCGAACGGGCAGATGCCGGCCAACCTGGTCCCCAACTTCCACTCCAACCCTTACCACGCCGACTCCTACTGTGACGACTTCAGCATCTCAGGTGCGCATGGGCGCCTAACTTGAACCAGGCTTTTAGCTAGGGGGTGTCTTGGGTGTCTTTTGGACGCCCTGTACTGAAAATAACAAGAATTTGGACACCCTACTTTTTTGGTAGGACACCCTAAAGACCCTATTTTTCCCACTCCCCACCCCTGCCATGCACACATGCCTCCCTTCAGCCTTACTATATATACAAAACTGATGTTGTAACAAAGGAAAAACTTGGCTGCAGTCTGTATTCCTCAAAATGTGCACCTCAAAATGCAAGAAGTAGTGTTTGAGAGCATTACGAATTTCAAAAAGCCCCCTAAAAAGCTTGTAATTGTGTCGCTCACCACGCGACTTCGGTGCGCATAGCACACAGTTAAAAATGTGGACACCCAACAAAAAAATCCTAGCTAAAAGCCTGCTAACTTCGGTTGGGGAAAGTCGTATTGAGGTCACCTTGTGGCGCCGAATGGCAGCCGCACAGACCCTTGCGACAGTTCCACAAAAATTTGTGTAACAAATATGTGTATCATGTGTATTATTTGATTGTCGTAATTGTTGTGATTTGTATGGATTATTATGTGATACCCTGCATCAATTCAGCCGTATAAAGGCTGCGACTGCACGGGTACTGTTTGGGCAATAAAAAAAACATTTATTATTTATTTTTCTCAGACACTAACTTCTACCACATCGGCAACGGCGGGGACTCCGTCGTCATCCCATGCCTCGTGGACGCGAACATCGGACGCCCGCCGGACGTACAGAAGAAGGGTTTGGGCGGAGTTGGCGGAGTTCCGATCGAGGAGGAGGATCTGAATGAGAGAGAGAAGACACCGCTGCTTCAGAGACATTCGGTCGTTTCGGACTCGAGTCGCGAGGACTCGGAGGAGAGCAGCACGCGGGCGCCGCTCGTACCGGACATGCAGGAGGGAAAGAAGGAGACGACGCACCATCGCAGCATGCCGAACTTAGACTCGCATCCGGACAGAGGTGACCGGCCGCCGGGGGACGGAGCGAGTAGCAACCTGGAGGGGCAGCACTTCCAGAGCACGCCCAACCTCAGCCCGGCGAAGCAGCCGCGCGGCTCGCAGAGACAATCCGTCCTGATGCGCGGGACCAGTGACGGGATTGTGAACACCGCGTCACGTTGCTATAGATACTCGACGGACAGCGAGATAAGCTTCGGAGCCGCGAAGGACCAGGACGTCCACACGGACCCCGAGTTTGGCGGGGACACCGCGATCGCGCCGCATCCTGACTTCTCCGAGTGCTGAAACTTCTTTGTAGCTGAATCTTGAGAAACAACTGACTGTAGCAACCGTCTTGCCCTGTTTAAAAACACTGCAGAAGCTTCTGAGATGTAAATTGTAGGTCAGCAGAGCTTTTGGGAGTTGAGCACCAAAGTGTATCACTACTACAAGATGTACACTTGTCTACAGAGATATTGTGCCACACTGTTGAGGCACTTTGTGGAGTATTTTCTAGGAGTAAGTACAGTGTGACTCATTTCAGGTGAATGAAATTTCAGGCACTATTAATGACTGTGGGAACAGGAGACAAGGAGACAAGTGTTGAAGGCTCTAGATTTGTAAAGGGAACAGAAACACAAGAGAAAGCACACTTCTGGTCACGTGAAACTTTCCCACCGTTGTTGACAATTGTGGGGTAAAAAAACAGCTACGAGACACTTGGCTTGGTGAAGCTTCTAGATTTTCTATTTAAGCGTAACCGAAAGAAAAAGTGAGAGGCCAGACCCTCTGAAGGGTGTGGAAGGGTATCCCAGATAACCACAGTGGTAAATATTAAAGAAATAAGCAAATACAGGCCAGGATTTCTGGCCAAGAGGAGTCCAGTATCTGGAGCAGTGCAGTAGGACCTGTAGAGTAGAGCCAGGTCTCGTGTTAACAGCCTCACTGCTGTTGTGTTAGTTACTAAAGAATATGGATGCATATGTTCGAATTAGGTTTCGCTGCATTACAAGTTTAACCTGCACACTACTGATGGGTACATGAGGTTAACCATCTGACTGCTGATGTGGTCAGATTGATGAGAAGTCTAACAATTACTAGTAGGCAATACCACATCAGTTCTATAGTTCTCAGTTTCCTGTGTAACAAGTGTGAGAGTCATTTTATTTCAGTGTTAACACGGGTGCACTTTCGTTTTTTTATTTTAATTTTTAGTTTCAGCTGCAGGCTTGTCCAGTCCTGGCAACCAGGGCATTAACTTGACAAGGCCTAATTATTAAGTAGATGACAAGACAGTTGAACTGTCTGGTTCGTTAGCACAGTAGTTCGTTAGGCTCTTCTCATGTGTACGTGCCAAAACACTGGCTCTCTGTAAACTGTTAAAGTAGCTCCACTGCTAGGGTTATTCAGGAGTACTGATAAAACTGGGAGAAGAAGAATAAAAAATGTTTCAAGTTAAAACTTTTGGTGCAGCACAAAAAGTTCTCAAACCTAGTGCTTTCTATTGTGGACGACCAGGGTGACTGGTCGAAAGCTCTAGGTGAGAGAATTTTTTGTGTTGGACCAAAAGTTTTAACTTTAAACATGTAACACAGATGAACTTTCATGATACATGTAGTATAAGAATGAAAAATTGTATTTTGTAACCTGAATTTGTGCAGAGCATGAAGAGAAGAGAAACTATATTTGAAATGCTGTTATTCTGGCATCGGTGACAATTGTGAAGAATTGTGTGTGTGAAAATTGACAGGTTGGTTTAGAAGTTGTACATGTGTACGTGCAAAATATTATGTACATGTATGAGGGGATTTGTATGTAGGGGGGGCAGTTTATGCAAGTGTTTATCTTGCCATTTTTTTGTCACAGGAATTCCACCGATGTTCTTGTCGCTAGTGTTGTTTGTTATATTGTTGCACTGTTCAGTTTAGAAGCCATTCTGTATTCCCTATGACTGTCACATTCCTGTACAAAAATTCCGTATGATATTTTGCTAACTTATGATAATAATGTGCAGCCGGCAATAGTGAACAAGTAGGGAAAAAAACCTTCTTGCCAAGAAATGCAACAAAACGCTTGTATCATTTCGTGCTCGCGTATCGTGACTATATAGTATTAATATCTACTATATCAAGAACTGTCAACAGAGCCATATTATTTTTATATACTAGTGGACTTCTTGAGACTAACAAAGTATTACTTAAAGACAAAGTATTACTTTCTTAAGACTGCTGCTGAGTAGGATCTTGCCAACTTTAAGACGTTTGTGTGCAGTGAGGTGAAGCACCTGTAAATATGGATATGTTTGTAACATTGTTGTACTTACCTTGAACTTGAACTACTCGTAGCTGCAGCAGATACAGAGGGTGTCGGATTTCCGCAAACACATCACAAGGTCAAGTTGGGTTCTACAGGAGCACTGTGATTGGTGGAAACGGTCCACTTTTTCCTTATATGGTCAAATTTGGTTCTACAGGAGCGCTGTGATTGGTGGAAAAGGTGTAATTGGAAGATGTGCTGTGATTAGTACAAAAATTAATGATTTCTACCACCATTCCCATATATGGTGAAATTGATGAGAATGAACATATAAGGATGTTGCAATTTGCAAATTGTGCTGATTACAAGGTATTTTTAAAAAGTCATTGAATCTATTATAATACTTTTACAAAAGAAGCAAAATATGCACGAAAGTATCTACAAAATATGATGAAGACTTCAACAATGGCTTTAAGATTTTATATAAGCCAGACTAAAATTAAAGTATTAAGACTGACTCAAGCATTCTTCAACCCTGTTGGCTAACCAAGATGTCTTTCAAGACATATGTCTCCTTGCAGAACACCTGAAGACGTTTGTGTATTGCAGAAAGGACCCTTCTGTTATCTTGCTGTGCCGGTGCTAATATTAGACTGTATATGTCTGTACAGAATACATTATAGTTCTCTATGGAAGTGACGCAAGTTTCGCTTCCCTGTTGATGCATCTAAACCCGTAACCTGTGCTGTACTCTGTGCCATGTGAGTTGTATGATATATGAAGTATTTATAATTAGATGTAACCCTGCACAGTGAACCTGTAAGTAACGTGTGCTGTACAAAATGTACGTAAGGCCTGCATGAAGTGTCCGGTAGAGAGGAGGACAGGTTTTGATACGTGTGAAGCTGGATGGCACACAGAATAAACTCTTAAAGTTACCGTCTTGGTACGTCTTATTTGCATGTCAATCAATAGTTTGTGCTTATAAACCTGCATTTCTCCTCTGGTCTCTCAGTCACTGACGAAAGCTAGTGGATACTAGCTGAAACGTCCGTTTCCAAAATCATATCCAGTTGCTTGAGTAACTGTTTTTTGACGTACCGCCTTGGTGTTTCTTAACTTTTGTCCTGTAGAATCGAATCTGTAGTTTTCAGTTAGCCTCTACCAGGCTTCAGGAGGCGGCTGGAAAGAATAGAAATTGCCCAAATAGATAACATGCCAGGGGAGTTTGTCCGCAAGAGAGTACAGTTTGCCGCATCCTAGCGGACCAACTCCCCTGGCATGTTATCTATTTGGCCAATTTGTACTCTTTCCAGCCACCTCCTGAAGCTAGCTTCCTGGTAGAAGCTAGATATCAGTGTCAAATTGCAGAGAGATTTATTTATTTATTTGGCAGGAAAGAAGCTGGCATCTGTCACATATACAGAACTGTCACACAAACACTGCCACACATTGAGACTGCTCATGATTTTATTTGCAACATGGCTAGCATCGTGAACAAAACATCTAAACTGTCACACTTAAGTAATGTTACCAAGTCTTTACACCATTGATTGTTACATGATTGTGCAACCTGTAAGTTACCCTAACAGCTCGGCTGCCTTGCATTTTTGCCATGTCATCTCTATCTGCAAGCATTATGTACATCAAGCACATCCTATGAGGAAAATATTTTACCAGCAGTTCTGTCAGAAAAGTGACAAAAGTCAGCTCTAGACACAAGAAACTTTAGAGACTGTAGAAACTTGCATCACAGGTCAATGACCTATGATAAAAGCCAGAGCACAGCTCTCCTCTACAGCACAACTCATAATTCAAAACATCCTAACAAAAAATGGTGCAAAACTGAGTCAGAAATAAATAATATGGACATTCTCTAATGAACCTTAATACAGTGGCTTGTTTAACAAATGAGAAGATATAAGGTGATCTATTTTCAATAGACCTTTCTTTTATTATTAGTTAATTCTCTTTTACTATAGGGACCCCCATAATTATTTTCAATACAAGAGGCCTTTAAATAACAAAAATATATCTCAACACAAACTGGCAGGATGTGGCAACATCATTCCATCCAAAAAAAAAGACTATTTCTTAACTTAATCTTTGTACAGACTGAATCTTAACACCAAATTCACAATGCTCTTCTCTGTGCAAAATATGAAAATTTTCATTTATAGATAAACCTTTGATAAGATTCAGCTAAATCTCTCATGCAGTAAGTAGTTAGTAGTGTTTCCAATATAATACTGTATAAAAAGCTGTGCTGAATGCATGCAAAGCCTGTGCGAAATGCACTCTAATTAATACAGATAGCTTTTGATTTTGATAGCTTCTATAAGACTTCAAACTCAAATCCCTCGACACAGTGAACAGTTAATTCTGTCAGCCTTATTTCTATGCTATCAGGTCTAGTCACAGTTTTGCTTCCTCCACAGTACATGTACATGTACCTTCAGGCTTACATGAGAAACTTGGCCCTGTATGCTGCCAGGCCCAGTGACGCCCCCCTTCCCCCTAGTGTGCTTGATACACCCCCTTTCCTCATGAGCATTAGCTTGTGCTCCTTATCAGATACACACAGTCAGGTCCAGTGCAGTTGTGTTGTGCCAAACTCAGCCCTGTCTGTTGTACCCCCTTCCCTAAACATGTGCTACAGGGTCTAGTACATTTATGCCCCCCTCCCACCCCTAGTGCGTATTAAAGTCTCAGCCCTGTCTGCTGTCAGGCCCTGTGATGGTTCCCCGTTCTTCCTTCACAGACTGAGCCCCCTGTACATTATTCGGTTCCTGCCCCACTTTGCCCCCTCCCCCTTTGTGCCCCCCTCCCCCATTCCGCCCCCCTCCCCCAAGGTGTTGACCAGTTTGTCCACCGTGTCAATGATCAGCTCCAGGTCCTCCGGTTCGCTCATGCGGTGTTCGCCGCTCTTCCGCAGGATCAGGTCCACATCTTTAGCGTCCAGCTCCTCCAGAATCTGCGCCGAGGTCTGGTACGGGACATCCGCGTCGCGAAGCCCGTGGATCAGACGCACCTAGGCAAGATCAACATTTATTAACATTACAACCATCCCTCAACAGAGACGGGGGCGCCACAGACCTTTTTATCTGCGCCGAGGTCTGGTACGGGACGTCCGCGTCGCGTAACCCGTGGATCAGCCAGATTGCATAGCTTGTTAACCTAGAATTCATTCTTTCCTAGAACTATCACAGAGTACCCTGGATACCTAACTAGTATCGGTCCGTTAGCCGTTTTCCTTCGGCAGCCAAGAACCCTTCGCCCGCCTGTCTAAATTACCGCTACGGGGGAGTTGAGCCCGAGGGGTTTGTCCGACCCTATTACTACCTATTTGTTTGAAGGGCCAGCCAAACTCCCCCCCGGCTAGACTCCCCCGTAGCGGTAATTTACACCAGCGGGCGAAGGACTCTTGCGGCCCGGAAAACGAGTTCTGGCTTCCAGGGTAATCACAGAGTGGAACTCGCTGTCACCAAGTACAGTAGGGGCATTGTCATTAGCTTTAAACAAAGTCTAGAGTTAGAAATTTCAAGAGATCAGTCTAAAAAATCAAATCAAACCAAATCAGGCGCACCGGGCACGAGATGGGCAGTCTTGTTCCCAGGATGCAGTAGGGCAGGCTGTCCTGTATCCAGTTGTAACCGAGGGAGACGGTCCCGGTGTCAGTATAGTCGGACGGGAAGGTGTACACGCCCTGTTCCTTCCACTGGTTCTGCACCTGTGTAAGGACAACAAAGTCAGGCCAGCCCCTCCAACTCTGTCATGCCACTTACTACATAATGTAACCCAACACCACAACCCCTCCAACTATGTCCTGCTACTTGCTACAGATAAAGGTAGTCTTGTTGCCTTTTTTGCAGCTGTAGGAGCCACCACCACCAGTCCCAGTCTGTAGGGACAGTGGGTTGTTGATCCACAGTGTCTAGGGCACAGTATTGGAAGGTGGAGCCCATCCCTCTCCTTCCACTGCCATTTACCTGACCAACCTTTTACCTTAATAAATGTTGATATCAGTTTAAAGTTAAAACTTTAGATCCAACACAAAGAAATTCTCTCACCTAGGGCTTTCGACCAGTCACTCTGGTCTTCCTCAGTAGACTGATCCTACCTAGGTGAGAGAATTTCTTGAGAGTTGGATCAAAAGTTCTAACTTTAAACATGTAACTACCAACACAGATGAGCTTTCATGATAGATGTCGATATTTCAAGTGTAAGGATCAGAGAAACTGTATGTATGTCATGAAATGACAGCTGTCACTCACGATGATTGGCGCCTGTTCCCAGTGCTTCTTGACGAAGTCTGCGGCCGTTGCTATGCCGACCAGCGCGTGGATTCTCTCGGGCCGGTTCATGGCGATCAGCAGCATGAGCCAGCCGCCCATACTGGAGCCAACAATGATCTGGGGACACAGACAGGATGGTAGGATTCCTACACTCTCCCAGCAGAGTTTGCCTGACTGAATATAATCATGAAGGAAATGGCACAACAACGTACAGGAGGACCTCCACCACCTGAACTTGGATAAAATCGACCCACAGGACAGAGACAAGTGGTGAGCTGCCATCAAGCCCCAGATGTATTGTGCAAGCACGTCTTACCCTCGGAAGACGGGGAACAACAGACGATAAACCGGATAGTGAGTGAGTCTTGTCTGGTGTACATGTATGCTGAGTGCCTTCAGAAATCAGCTCCTACAAGCTAACTAGCTGCTTTATGATGAAGTAGATAAATAGAGGTTAGAAATTTCGGCTTATTTTTGACCTCCTTTTAGGCATTTTATCAGGCTTTCTCTTTTGCACTAGTTTTCTTTTAAATTCCAGCTCTGGGTTGCAAATGGATGCTGCCCTGCCAAATAGATACTGTCAGAATTTTGCAGCCACCAAAAGATCTGCTTGGAGATTACCAACAAAACAAGGAAGAAGAAATCAAAGCTTTCAAACCTCAATGAAGTATTTAGACTTGACATAACAAGAGTTTCTTGTTATGTTTTATATACATACACTGTATATATATACATACATACATGCATACATACATACATATATTTCCCACTGACTTCCATTAATTTTATAACTTTTTTTTTTTTAACCGAATTTAACGTCATTTTTCCCCCACCGGGGGTTAGACGTGCTTGCACCAAGTACAAGTCTTTTTTTTTTTGAAGCAGGATTTTTACGGCTGGATGCTCTTCCTAACGCCAACCCAAACCCTAGTAGGGCCCAGGATCCCTCTAACTGAGGGGGGAAATGCGTGTTAAGTGCCTTTCCCAAGGGCACAACGTCTGGGTGCATGTCCGGACATGTCTGGGTCCAACCCTGGGGATTGAACCTGGGTCTTCTTGCTTGACAGTCGGACGTTCTATCCACTACACCACACAGACGCCACCTATAAGGCAACAGATATATGTATATAGCAGAATGTACCTGTTTTCCTGTGGTGACCTGGTCCAGCACATCCAGACAGTCCTGTTTCCATGTGGAGATAGAACAGTTTTCTATGGAGCCCTGAGACTGGCCCATGCCTCGGTAGTCAAACCTGTGGACACAGGTGTCAGATACTACAGGTTAGGGGTTCAAACCCCAGTCTACTGGTACGGATGTAAGAGTTTTCTATGGAGCCCCGAGACTGGCCCATGCCTCTGTAGTCAAACCTGTGGACACAGGTGTCAGATACTACAGGTTAGGGGTTCAAACCCCAGTCTACTGGTACGGATGTAAGAGTTTTCTATGGAGCCCTGAGACTGGCCCATGCCTCTGTAGTCAAACCTGTGGACACAGGTGTCAGATACTACAGGTTAGGGTTTGATTCCCGGTCTACTGGTACTGATGTGAGAGTTTTCTATGGAGCCCCGAGACTGGCCCATGCCTCTGTAGTCAAACCTGTGGACACAGGTGTCAGATACTACAGGTTAGGGTTTGATTCCCGGTCTACTGGTACTGATGTGAGAGTTTTCTATGGAGCCCTGAGACTGGCCCATGCCTCTGTAGTCAAACCTGTGGACACAGGTGTCAGATACTACAGGTTAGGGTTTGATTCCCGGTCTACTGGTACGGATGGGAGAGTTTTCTATGGATCCCTGAGACTGCCCCATGCCTCGGTAGTCAAACCTGTAGACACAGGTGTCAGATACTACAGGTTAGGTGTTCGAATCCCAGTTGTATCAAAGCCTTTCCAGTAGCATGCAAGTCGGGATTCATACTCTGTCCAAAAGCTGGAATCACTGATCACTGAACCATGCACACTTAGGGTGCAGATTTGTATCTGTATAGCCGGTATAACCGCCGTTCGGCGTAACACACCAGTTTCTGTATCAGTATAGCCGGTATAACCGCCGTTCGGCGTAACACACCAGCTTCACAGGCACGCGGCACGGCGGCAGCTGGCTACATTACAGTCCCGATCGACTTGATGCACCTAGCCCTTGAACTTCTAGCTCTAGACAGTGTTTAAAGCTATCTGTCTACAAAAACAACTCACCTAGTGTACGCCAGCCCAGCAGCCCTACAGTACCCCTCCAGTGCCAGCGCTTTGGTACCGTCCATGTTGGAGAGGAACCCCGGGAAGAAGATCACGCCCGGGCTCCTTCCCGGGGTACTGCAGTAGGCGAGGTCGGGGTCGCGACCCCGGGTCAGGTACTGCACACCTGAGGACAGGTGAGGGGAGGTGGACAGTCTTCTGGACAAACCTGGACAAGACACATGAGAATCTGAGTAAAGAGACTCTTTTTACCAGTCTTTTATTCACCCCAACATTTAGTTAACACAAGGTTGCTGGTTCGATTCCCAGTCTAGGAATGAAATAGTAATTTCTGATCTCTAGGTCGATGTGTGGTTTTGGCTCGATTGAACAAACTGATCGGAACCAAACCTCTGCTTGGAGCTTAGTTTAGCGCTAGCTGTGTACGTGATCGCACACACGTGAACGGTTTAGAACCCTTACAACTTTTGAAAAGTGTCATCCATTTCAGAAAATAATGTAAAGGCACAGGACATATTTCAGATCGTTTCCAGAAACGTTGATCTTTTTCCTTACCTGGAAAACTTGGAAATCGCAGGAGAGAAATTTTATTTCTAGCTGTTAGCGCCATGTTTACATTGGACTAGTCCACTCTAGTTGTAGGGTTGTGCAAAAAGTAATCTTGAATGTTCAAATGGACTAAAAGAACAAACAAACACTTGTATATGTTTTTATTCATAAAATTAAATGTTTAATTTATTACATATTCAAAGTTAAGAAGATTTTTATGCTGGTTAAATATGTAATATTATTCTCCCCTGCAATAATAGTGAGCCCATCCCACTTTCTCGTCGTGTCAAAGGTTACCCATATTTCTCAAGACCACATAGCTCCCTGAAATTATACATAATGAAATTATAAACCTCCCTACCTCAGTATTCTGACGGTATTTCGTTATAAATGGATTTTAGATGTCTTCAAGTCATATTTATTAGATTCTGGACACGGGTATACGCCAAGAAGACTTTAATCTTACTTTTATTTTCTCACAAGGCTCTTGTCCGATTAAGAAAGGCCACGTAACCCTAACCTTACCAGGCCGGGTGTTCCACACTGGAAATTTTGCACCGTTGTTGAATATTAGCTGTTCTCCTGGTAGACAGAGAAGTGGTGAAGACTGTGACAACAGGACAAACTTTAGGTACGAGTGCATCTATTTACTCAGTTTCGACGTCGTTTGAATATTCTTTTCATAGTTCTGAACTCCGGATTTTAAAAAAAAAATGCCCCCCTCCCCAGTTTTGATATTCAATGCATGCAATTTTTTTTAGCCCTGCCCACTTTCCAAAAAATGACTTGCATGATTACCAAGACTTCTACACGTGGTTGTCAGAAA
The DNA here is from genome assembly GCF_001625305.1 of Branchiostoma belcheri. Classification (NCBI taxonomy): domain Eukaryota; kingdom Metazoa; phylum Chordata; class Leptocardii; order Amphioxiformes; family Branchiostomatidae; genus Branchiostoma; species Branchiostoma belcheri. The sequence goes on along the minus strand of NW_017804021.1, from coordinate 2,079,147 downwards.
TGATAGTTGATAAACCACGATATTGTGTGTCAAGATTGTAATGTGGGATCGCAGAAGAATGTTTTAAGCCCCCCTAACATGGAAGTTATGTGTCGTCACCTGATCTAATGCTATCAGTGGTGTGATATCTACTGAATGTGCATCAGTACCGGCGGCACATGTGTGACTGTTATCAGATATACCCAGTCAGTTATACACATTGACACCACAGATAACTGTCTGGGGGCACTTAGAGAGGGGAAGGGCAATGTTGAGGAGGAAATAAGTGTCAACATTCTTGAAAAATGATTTGAAAAAAAAGATAATTTCAGATAAAAAAAGATAATTTCATAAATTCAGGTATTTTGACACATACAAAATGGCCAGTGCAAAACCTCCTCATGGTTAAATCAGGACTTTTTCAGGAGCAATCCTGTCAAACATTTGAAATGTCTTTGTCATTTGTGAATCTATCAAAAATTTTTACTTATTATTAAGTTCATAATTATTACTTACTGTATTTATTATTCATGATAATTAATTTTCATAGTTTTAGCTATGCCTGCACATATCCCTGCCATGATAGCAGTATTGCCTGCTGTTAATTGTGTGACATTAACGACGTTGTCTCTAACAGGCATGGCAGACCTTAACCTGGGGAAGATGGTTTTCGCCATCATTGACTTCCTGAACGACCAGCTACATTCAGGCCAGCTGTCTGGAGATGCAGCCGAGAGTTTAGAAGGTGGGAAATAAATTTTTAACATAAATTTTCCTAATTCTGCCCTTTATTTCAAGATGGCCACATTAAAGTAGCATTTTAATGAATGTCTTGGACACCTTGAAGTAGACTTCTGTAGGTTTCCTTTTAGATGCGTAACAAATCTAGTCTGGTATCATCCATCTCTGTTTGAGCTCAGCTTAATGCTCAGGCACAGTTCTGGATAGTCTACGCATATCCAGAACCGCACTTAATCCAAAACCATACTCAGGCACGGTTCTGGATAGCCCCTGCTATCTAGAGCCGTGCCTGGGGCAAATCTATGTTCTTGGATATGCGGAGACTATCCAGAACCGTGCCTGATCCTAACCCTAACCCATTCAGGCATAGAACTACACAGGCACAGTTCTGGATACGCTAACATGTATTTTATCCTCCCCACAGTTGCTATCCAGTGTTTAGAGACTGCGTACGGTATAGAGTACAAGGATGCGGCATGTGCAGCCAGGTTACACACGACACCTGCGCTGTACCAGCTCTTCTTAACACACCTGAGGGGACAGGCACAGGTAAGGTTACTAACACACCTGTAATAACTTGTCTGAAGTTCGTCCACAGTTAGGGACTTCATTGGTTCTTAGATTAGAACCTGTTGTGTGTGAAATTTATAATCTGCAAAAATAATTATCATTATCTGCTAGGTTCTACAATCTACATGTACAGAAGTAAGAACATCCTGTCTTTATACAGCACTTTGTAAAATATCTGTATCAGTATAGCCGGTATAACCGCCCTTCGAGGTAACACACCAGCTTCGCAGGCACGCGGCGCGGCGGCAGCTAGCTACATCACACCGAACGACTTACACTCAATCTTTGCACATTTAATTGCAGGAGTTGTTTTAAGCTTTCTAGTGATGATGCCCCTACTAAATTAATTATACTGTGCTTGGTGGCAATGAGTTCCAGTCTACGATAGTTCTGGGGAAATAGAAGTTTTTGAACACTTCAAATAGTCTTCTTTTATGTTTCTATCTACAGACAGACGGTGTGAGCCCCACAAGAGAGCGCCCCCTACAGGTGAAGGAGGAAACTGCAGCGGCACCCAGCGGTGTGTTGTCAGAAGAGGACAAGGCAAAAGCTGAGCAGCTGAAAAATGAAGGTGGGAAAAGTTTTTTGCAATGGAATAAATAGATTTTTGTTTTCTGTATCTGTATCGGTATAGCCGGTATAACCGCCCTTCGGCGTAACACACCAGTTTTGATGTTTTTCTTTGCTCTTGATGACAATTCTGAGTGGTGGCGATTTTGAAAGGTACAAACCTCCAAATTTTCAACTTAAGTCGACTGTCGAAAATTTGGAGGTACGTACATGTTTCTACCTTTCAAAAACAGTCACTGATTGAGGAATATTCTATTAACTGTTAATCTTATGTGACTGATGAACCTCTTTAAAGAATAACACTGTTCTCCAACTGAATAAAATTGACCAAATCATTTGGTCTTCATCAGGTTTCTGATCCAAGTCAAAAAATTTAATTCTCCTTATCTACTTTACCAACTCAGATAATCCTTCATGCTGGGGAACTTAAGCGTTAGGTTCAGTCTTTAAACCTCTAAATGTAAAAAAACCCAAGTTAAAACAAACAAACAAACAAACAAACAAACAAACAAATAAACAAAAACAACTGTCCTCCCCGCAGGTAATGCCCACATGAAGGCAGAGAGGTACCAGCAGGCTGTAGACAGCTATACCAGCGCTATCACAGTCAACAGCAACAACGCTGTCTACTACTGTAACAGGTAGGTTATAAGTTATTCCCATTGTTTTATTCTTTATGCTGTCTTCCATGTACAGTATTTGAAGGCAGTTTTAGTTCAAGAAAAGGAGCAAAAGGCTGTGTGATTGTGTCTTGACTTGTCTAAGTTTTGTTTCATTTTGGACTTTACAAAAATTGTCTATATTTGCATATCAATCAATAGTTTGTGCTTATAAACCTGCATTTCTCCTCTGGTCTCTCCAACTTGTCACTGACGAAAGCTAGTGGATACTAGCTGAAACGTCTGACGTTTTCAAAATCATATCCAGTTGCTTGAGTAACTTTTTTTTTAGCGTATCTTATTAGCTGGATGTCTAACCTTCACCAACATATAATTTTGCACATAAATTTTTCAAATAACACCAAAAATTTTTGCCAATTTACCTGAAAAAGTATTTTGAGCCCTGTCCTTCCACATCTTGGGGTCTTCCGTGTAGTCTTTGAATCTGCTAATCTTTGAATCATAATACATGTATTCTATGTTCCCCCCTGACAGGGCTGCAGCCTACAGTAAACTCCTGGATCACCAGAAGTCACTAGAAGACTGTCAGAAGGCAGTGGAGATAGACCCCACCTACAGCAAGGCTTACGGACGCCTGGGGTAGGAAATACGGATTCTTTTGTTACTTCTGAGATGGAACTTTTGTTTGAGTTTGTGTGTGTCGATTCTGCACTGGGACCTGGGTCATTTGAGATTGGATTTCACTTGAGTGATGGGGTAGGAAACACTGGTTCTCGATTTTAATTCTGGGACGGAAGTATTGTTTTTGGTCACTTTAATTGAGCGTTTGTGTGTGTGTGTGTGTGTGTCGATTCTGCACTGGGACCTTGGTCATTTGAGATCAGGTTTCACTTGAGTGATGAGGCTGTGAACTTTCTGGTGTCATGATATACTTTCGGGGTATGGGTATGTGTGATGTCGGAAATTTGACTGATACTAGTGATAGTGCAGCTATGGGAGCGAGGTACGTTCTTATACGTACCTACAGTTTTCTGATGTTCTATTCTTAAGTACATGTTGTTTTCCAGAATGGCGTACTCTAACCTGAATCAGCATGAGAAGGCGAAGCAGAGTTACCAGCAAGCGCTCGAGCTGGACCCTGATAACCAGACCTACCAGAGCAACCTTAGACTCGCCGAGCAGAAACTCAGGGAAATCAACCTAGGGGGCCCTGGAATGGTCAGTCTTACAAGGCATACAGTGCAGTTTTTAGGGCTTGGAAACCAGATCTTTCAAAGCCAATATTCTAGTCGTTTATCTACATAGTGAGCTGAAACCACGAAACCCTGATTTGTCACAGTTTTTGTTGGATGTTTGGTCAACGTTGCATCAGAATTTTGCCTGCCACAGACCATATCTTTTCCGACATAACATTTGGAAACTACAGACGTGATGTTAATCTTATATGATCGAATTATTTGAATACGACCTTATATGAGACGTTCTGCCAAAGTGCTGTGCACAACACAGTCATTACATGTTTTGCACAGGTGCAGTACGTTCTGCTGACGTGCTGTTTTGTCCAAGACTTGTTTCTGACACTTTCTGCAATGATGATCCAGAGAATCAATGTTTTAGCTTGTAATATTTCGACAGTGGGCAATACTTTAACATAGTTGGAATTTGCTGGTTATGTTTGAATAAATTTTTTTTCATCAACATGTGAATTTTTTTTCTCTTCCCATGCAGGGTGGACCTGGTCCTGGTCTGGGTGGAATGGGCGGGATGCCAGGAGGCCTAGGGGGCCTTGGAGGCATGGGTGGAGCGGGGTTAGGAGGGATGGACCTAGGGGGTCTTCTCAACAACCCTATGCTGATGAATATGGTAAGTGCGAGAGGGGGGGGGGTCTGTGTGAAGGGGGGGGTGTATCCAGAACTGTGCCTGTCTTTTTTCTATGCCTGAATCGGTTAGGGTCATATTATTATTAGTAGTACCCAGAACTGTGCCTGTCTAGTTCTATGCCTGAACGGGTTAGGGTTAGGATCAGGCACGGTTCTGGATAGTCTCTATTGTATCCAGAACCGTGTCTATCTAGTTCTATGCCTGAATGGGTTAGGGTTAGGATCAGGCACGGTTCTGGATAGTCTCTATTGTACCCAGAACCGTGTCTATCTAGCTCTATGCCTGAATGGGTTAGGGTTAGGATCAGGCACGGTTCTGGATAGTCTCTGTGTAGCCAAGAACGTAGATTTGCCCCCAGGCACAGTTTTGGATACACACTGACCATCCAGAACCATCAGCACGATTCTGGATAAACCTTAATTCTGGATATGTGTGGACTATCCAGAACTTGAGCATTGTTCTGGATACAAGTTGCAGCAGTGCATGTCTACATAGTATATGAAGATGCTCATATAATATCAATCTATATTTATGTGAAGCATATCCACTTTCTGCCATGTATACCAACGTTATGTTAGTTTTAAAGTAGATATAGTAAGTTAAATAAGCAGACCGTATAAGTAGAACTCCATGTTAGCATAATTATAGTCTTAAATTCACCACATTTTGTACTCATTGTTTTTGTCAATGTCTGTTTGCAATTAGCCCTAGGGCACGAACTTGCAATAAAGAAACTCCTTACATCCGTAGATGACTGTACAAATGTATTAGACAACAGCAACATGTATGATGGACTGATGTGAATTTGTGTTTCTCCCTGCAGGCGACGCAGATGATGCAGAACCCGCAGATGCAGCAGATGTAAGTATGACGTCACCCGGCCGATACAAACATGCTCATCGGTTCACATAAACCCAGTGCAGTGAGGCAGGGCTACTCTAGAAACATCGGTACACAAAACATATGCTGTCGGTTTTCACTGCAGGAAATTTAAAGAAAATCATGCCCAACATTCAGGGACGGAGAGAATATTTGAGTAAAGAGATTTTTACACAACCAAGTCTTTTATTCAGCCAACGTTTCGGTGACCGTCTGTCTGTCAGGGGATTCATTCCTCAGCTAACCGACATCTCACACACGCAGTCGTCCCTCAGTAAGACATCTGGAGCCGCATAGTTCCTGTTTAGAGCTTTTATTCATCCTGAGTCAATTGAATACATGTAGGTAACAAGGTAGGACAGTTGAAAAGGCCAAGATTTTTTTGTCTAAAGCATGAAGAACACAAATATTTTTCCTGATTTCTCCTAATTTCTTTCCTGATTTCCTTTTTGTTTGCAGGTTGGGAAACTTATTAGGCAGCGGCGGTGCACCTACCCAAGCCCCCTCATCAGGCGAAACACCACCGGGGCCAGGGGGCCTTAATATGTCTGAATTCTTGCAAGCGTAGGTCTTTTTTTGTTGCAAGTTAGATGTTCGTGTGATGTCTGTGCCAATCTGTTGTCTTAGGGAGTTTTCGTCTTTCTTGTGAGACAGTGATTTTTGGTTTTTATGCTTCTGAAGTCCTGTCTTTGCTTTCTTTTGTCCTTTTTTGTTATTATTTCATTAGTGTGTAACTCATAACAGCTACAAAACTGTCAGGATGTCGGAATTGTAAACTAAATCAGCTCTTTGTGATGTGAAGTGCTTTACTAATACTTTGCTTCACAGTAGATTCAGCTGGAATTTTGAGTACAAAATTCCTATTGTAGAATATTTGGTGACACGCTATGTCAATGGAGGTTAGACATCCAGGTAATGAGATACACAAGAAAACAGATAGATATTGGATAGATATTGAAAACTGTCAGACATTTCTGGTAGCATCAACTACCTTTCACACTACACCAGTCACTGACGAAAGCTAGTGGATACGTCTGACCGTTTCCAAAATCATATCCAGTTGCTTGAGTAACTGCTTTTTGGCGTAGAATTTTTGCTGCACTTCTGACAGTGATGGCATTGTCGTAGTGGTGAATCTGTTAACACATATTTTCCAAGCACTTCCACCAGTGGCCAGCAGATGGCACTGCTATAGTGGTATATTTGTTGAGTCATTTTTTCCCTGCACTTCCGGCAGCGGCCAGCAGATGGCGCAGCAGATCCAGCAGCAGAACCCGGAGCTTGTGGAGCAGCTGAGGACACAGATGGGCCGAGACCCGCCCGACGGCAGTCAGGACAATCCTGACGGGAAAACTGGTCAGAAAACTTGGATTTACTAAAAGCCTTAGTATAATTCTTTATCACAAACTTAAACTGGCATAGACTAGTATGATAGAAAATGAGGTCAGACTACAGACTATGCATGATGTACAAAATGACTAATAAACTGGTGGATGTCCCAACTACTAAGTAATACCAGCTTAGAAAAGAACAAGAAACAGTCGAGCCTTCAAGTACCAGAGTTATTAACCAAGAAGTGGAACTTCTTATTGAAGTCTTTTTTTTCAAGGGGAATTTTTCTGCAGTTGATTACCACTGGCAAAAACCAAGGATTTCAACATTTACATGAAAGTATCCTTCATCTATAGTTGTATGAAATCCATGTATGAACTGATTGGTTTTCGTACCAACAGTATATTTTTGTCCTTTTCTTTTGCAGATGAGAAATAATGAAACTTGAACCTGAACGTAGCTGTGTAGTGACGGATCTTACTACAGCAGCCTGGCAACACCGGTACCAGCCACAGGACAGTTTGCCGCTCAAAGATGGCAAAAATCTACAAACTTAAGACTTAACAGTTTAGCACAAAGGAACGACAAAAATCTTGCAGGAAAAGCTTCGCTCCCAGAGATAAATGTAAGAGCAAAGTTTGATAAACTGTGTTGCAATAGACACACAAGTCAGTCAAGTTGGCCCAAGTTGTTGAAAAAAATTGTAATTTTTTTAGAAGAATAGATATTGAAGTAGCAGAACAATTGTGACAGTCATAAATGGTGAACTGTATAAAAATGCTTGTGCTATCAGAGGTTCCTCCGCTAGCATGGGGTGTTAGATACTACAGACACTCACAGGATAGATTGTTAACCAGACAAAGCAGGGGTGGAAGTTTCAAGGGAAGCACCAGGAATATCTTTCCTCAGTTCCTTTACAATTGTACTCAACTCTTTCCCACCTGTATCCAAGATACAATGCCCAGAAGGAATCTCTGATATCACTGACTTCCTTGCAACAGTTTATGATATTGTCTTTGAGAAGAATTTCACATGGAATTACAATTTAGAGGTTTCGATGTACTAAAATCCTTTAGTATGATTCTCTAAAAAAAGCTTAGGCCACTCCAAGAATGTTACTTGTCCCTCAGACAAAAATAAGAAAGATTATGAGTTTTGAAAGCCAGGAGTTTCTGTATGCAAGATATGAATTTATCTATATGAAGTCTGAATGTTAGGTTAGCATAAGAAACAACATGTAGCCTGGAGTTGTATTTATTTGGTTAAGAATGTATTTTATCTGGCTGGAATTACTTCATTTTTTTTCATAATGATCAGAAGGATAGAGAAAAATGTTATGTACAGCCAATAATTTGGAAAATAGGTAAGGATAATGAGATATTTTAGATTTAAAGTAAAAACGAAGCGAAAAAGACTTGCCATATGCAGCAGAAATTGTTCAGATTGTATTTCTTGAACAACTGGACTGAGAAGAAAAAAGTATGCAAACTGATGTCAGAAAATTAATCTAGGAAATGAACATTGTAATTAACTGTCCATAGGAACTACACTGACTTGGTTCAGTTTTACCCCCTAAATGCAGGCTGACAAACCCGATTGTTATTTTGGTCTGATCCCAATAAAGAAAGTTTTCAGCAGACTTTGGCTCTTCTTGTGATGTCATTTCTTGTGAAGTAGTTTCCCAAAGATTTCCTTGTTTCTAGCGTGTTTCATGGACACTCCTCTGGCCAATGGATACTGCCTTGCCACCGTAGGATCTGCTTGGAGATGGCTAATGGACACTCCTCTGGCCAATGGATACTGCCTTGCCGCCGTAGGATCTGCTTGGAGATGGCTAATGGACACTCCTCAGGCCAATGGATACTGCCTTGCCGCCGTAGGATCTGCTTGGAGATTACCTTGGTTGTATAGAGTGAGAGTTTGGTTTAGACTCCCAATATCTGCTTGGAGATTACATAGAATCAATGTACAACATGGCGGGTCTATGGAACATAAACGCCTTGCAGAAAAAAAATGTCATTGAGCAGAGGAACGCACCTCAAGGTCATAATTCTACAAGATGGCGGTGATGAGGAGACGTCAGACATTAATTCTGTCAGTCAAAGTGCAAAAACAAGGGCATTTTGGGTAAGACATTGAGTCAGTATATTATAGTCAGGTTGCCATTTGAAAATAGGTGCAAGACATTAAAAAAAGTGTTAGGTTTACAAAAACACAGCTTTATAATGTGTAAATTGGGCAATTCTTTGAATTTATGTACATATTTGATGAGCAGAATTGAACCGGAGAGGTATATAAAGGAAAATCAATTACACAGTAAAATATTTTTCTAGCGTCAAAAAACTCTCAAATTTCCATAACTTGTAGCTTGTTATTTCACTTATATCCTAAAGAAAATAAAATGATATTTTTTCGGTTTGTAACCTCATTTACAAAGTCATAATATGCAAAATTCTGTAAAAAGTTGAAAACCCCTTACGAGCCCAGTGATTTTGGCAATTCCCAAATCGCCCAAATCCGCGAGTGGGCTGGATCCTTACATTACAAGCGACTGTCTGTATCGCCACTTCCGGTTTCCAACTGCCCGAAATTAGGGTGTTCTGGGGTTTTACGTTTGATACTTGATCGACCTACAAATCTCCACTTTTCTAGAAAATTCTGAATGTTTTCAACAAGTTTTCAACGGTTCTGTCGTACATTTTAAATGGTATACAAACGCCACGGAAGAGAAAGGGCGTACTTTGAAGTTTTACTTGATTTTTCCGGGCTCTCGCGGTTTCGCCGTTTGCAGAACGCATCATTTTTCAGACACGAAGCTGCGAAGCCGCGGCAGCCGGAAGTGGCTATGTTGACAAACTCAGCGCTACTCCAACAGCTCGTATCGCCGAATTACAACAAAATATGAGGCGGAATCGCCTAATTTCTATCACAAATAACAAATCTCATGACATAAACTTTCCATAACTGCTTGTGAGAAGGACAAGGCGTAGTTTTGGGGGTGTTTTCGGGCGGGCTTGGTCGCAAAAGTTGCCGGGCGGTTGTTAGGAGGGGACCGGTGTTGCTCCGCGTAAACTTCGGCGCTCAGCGGTACATTTTTCGGTCATTTTACAAGAAAAGGTTGAAAGATGGTGACTTTCCTCGACCCTGGAGAATACGGTGGGGCTAGGGCGGTTCATCCAGCCCGGTAGAATCCAACTGATGCGGCCAGGCCGGCCCGAGAATACGCCGATCCGTACCGACCCGTTGGCCGGTCAGATTGCCGCTAGCAGGCCGAGTACGAACCGGCCTGGCCCCCAGGACTGGCCCTGGTACTGACTGACACTTCCAGGGTTGCCTCCCTCTGTTTTTCTCACGGTTAAAGCCACAAACATCGTCCGCTAACTTATAGACTAATAAAACACTGATATTTTCCCCTCTTCTATAGCTAGGCTTCAAGGCCGCGCGACGACAGTCCAACGGTCTCAGACACGGCGCACCGCATGTAACGTTACCATACATCATGGCCGGTCAGATTGACGCTTGCATGCCGACTACCAACCGGCCTAGCCCCCGGTACTGACTGACACTTCCAGGGTTGCCTCCCTCTGTTTTTCTGACTGAGTTAAGCCACAAACATCGTCCCGTAACTTGTGGACAAATAAAACACTGAGATGTGTCCCTCTCCTCGGCTTCAAGGCCGACTTTCTTCTGTATTTTGACGATCAAGGAGGCACGAATAGCCATGGTTCAACCAACTCAGTGTCGCCGCTTCAACACACACAGTGCAGTATAATGCAATATAACTCGCAAAATCAGCTCATCTTGGCTATAAAATGCACCAACAGTCGATAAACTTTCTTGGCGTAGTTTAGCGATAGATAAAAAGCCGTTTGACTCACACCTGTTATGAGTTTTACGCGGTGGAAGTTCAACTTCAACGGCGGTAGACTCCAACCATGTGTAGTTATGCATTTCATTACCAGCGTGAAGTGCATGGATCAAAAGCGGCCCCTAGCATTTGACTGCAGGACTGCACCAATGTATTAGCATGACCGCAGAAGAAGGCCACTGTTTATCGTCTGTTTGAAGCTTTCTGCACGGCGTTAGACTAAATGTCTGGACCTAGGAAATACTGGAAGGTGAGTTTTTCGGGGAATATTTTCAAACAGTAACGTTTGCTGGTAACTTGTCATAGCCGGGCAAACCGATCGTACGCTTGCCGGAATTTCTTCGGTGATGAGAGTGGTGCACGCCCGCCAAGGCCTCTTGGGCAACCCGGTAAACGTAAAATATATAATCATGGTTAATGCTCAATGATCTATTGAAAATTAACATTTTAAAAATATTCCTTTATGGCAAAATGATATTTAGAGTAAATATTAAGCTGTTTTTAACGCGAAATTGTGATAGTTTGTAGGGACTACTTTGTTCTAGCGGTGTTGGATGGGTGTGTTGTTCGGTTACGTTCGGGAAACTAAATACGGTATTAACCCGAGGTTTAAACAAATTGACCAATCAGTGCACTGTATGTATTGCCTCTGATTGACCAATAGGTATGGCCGATAGTTTCTTAACCAAAGGTTGTTTTCTAATATCTGTTCTGATTGCTTAAACTCTTTGGCTTACGTAGTTAATCCGCACACATTGCGGAATGACCGCAAAATATATAAACATGGTTAATGCTCAATGATCTATTGAAAATCAACATTTTAAAAATATTTTTTTATGGCCAAATGATATTTAGAGTAAATATTAAGCTGCTTTTAACACGAAATTGTGATAGTTTGTAAGGACTACTTTGTTCCAGCGGTGTTGGACGGGTGTGTTGTTTGGTTATGTGATTGACCAATAGGTATGTCCAATAAATTCTTAACCAAAGGTTGTTTTCTAATGTCTCTTCTGATTGCTTGAACTCTTTGGCCTACGTAGTTAATCCGCACACATTTCGGAATGACCGTAAAATATATAACCATGGTTAATTTTCAATGATCTGTCGAAAATTAACATTGTAAAAATATTCGTTTATGGCCAAATGATATTTAGAGTAAATATTAAGCTGTTTTTAACACGAAATTGTGATAGTTTGCAGGGACTACTTTGTTGGAGCGGTGTAGCACGGGTGTGTTGTTCGGCCAGAAGTTCAGTCAAGTTTCAACCAATTAGAAGAGACATTAGAAAGCAACCTTTGGTTTAGAATCTTTTGGACATGCCTATTAGTCAATCGGCAGCCAAACGTACTGTGCACTGATTGGTCAATTTGTTTGAACGTCAGGTTAATAACGTAATACTTTCCCGCACGTAACCGAACAACACACTCGTCCAACACCGCTGAAACAAAGTAGTCCCTGCAAACTATCACGATTTCGTGTTAAAAACAGCTTAATATTTATTCTAAATATCCTTTTGCCATAAAAGAATATTTTGAAAATATTTGTTTTCAATAGATCACTGAGCATTAACCATGATTATATATTTTGCGATTATAGTTGTATCATTCCGCAATGTGAGCGGATCAGCAGCCAATTTGAAGCACTAATATCGTTGGCTGCTAGGGGTCTCTCTTAAATAAACAATGTAAATTTCTATTGGCAATTTTACCACCGACAAGTACCATTAAAATCCGCTAAGCGGCATTTTTGACACGTGGCGAAAATATGCGACACAGTCTGATAATCGACGGAACGGATGGCAGCCATTGAATTGTTTTCTGGACCGTACTGTGATGTTTGTTGGAGCAAAGTGGAGAAAGTATGCAATACAGGTAACTTTTATGAATTGATTTAAGTTCTGAAGACTCTTATCTTTCAAAATATCCAACGAATCTTTGTCTGGCGTCAGTTAAACTGCTAAAAATCCAAGGAGACGAGGCTCGGCTCGGTGTTGAGTTGATCTAGCCTTGGTAACCTTTTTTCACGGGCCGAATTAAGTGGCTTTTACCGACCCTTACTGTAAGAATCTGCCATTTCCAGGCAGTCTATCTATCTAGTCGGCCTTTCTGCTCACTGTCGTGCTGAAATGATCGAAACCGACCCCGTAAAAATGCCCCGACGTGCGTTAATGTGCCGGGCGGGAGGGGGGCACTCCCAGCGCCGTAGAGATGACAGGGAGCTCCCGGTGGTTGTTTACCAGGCTAAAACCAGGGCGCCTCCTTGTAATACTCGATAACAGAGAAGCCAGACAACTGAGTTAGCCAAGACAAACATATTTTGTGGAAGTGGCCGACTTTAAGGCGATGAATTTGATGAAATTCACGGCAAAAAAAAATCACCGCGTCAGAGGAGCCATGTCCTCGGGACCAGCGGCAGATTCGCCCGCGCGAAGTCCCGTAGCGTCCCCCGCTCCGGTGGCTGTTGCACTTTGCTTGCAGCCTTAAAACCAGGGAAATCAGGCTTAGAAGTGTTTGATAGGTCCGTTACCAATTCATCTTAGACTTTTTTGGCACCCTATATTTTCAGACAGCCTCGGAAACCAACCCCGTAAGAATTCCCGGGCATAAGGACTGGGCCTGGGCGGGAGGGGGGCACTACCAGCGCCGTAGAGATGTCAGGGAGCTCCCGGTGGCATAATTACCAGGCTAAAACCAAGGCGCCTCCTTGTAATACTCGATAATACAGACGCCAGACAACTGAATTAGCCAAGACCAACATGTTCTGTGCAAGTGGCTGACTTTTATGTGATGAATTCAATGAAATTCACGGTAAAAAAATTCACCGCGTCAGAGCAGCTATGTCCTCGGGACCAGCGGCAGATTCATCCGCGCGAAGTCCCGTAGCGTCCCCCGCTCCGGTGGCTGTTGCACGTTACTTGCAGTTTAAACCAGGGAAATCAGGCTTAGAAGTGTTTGCTAAGTCCGTTACCAATTCCTTTTAAGCAATAGGACTTTTTTGGGCAGGCTATACTTCCAACCGGCCCCTAAAACCAACCCCGTAAAAATTGCCGGCCGACCGCCTGGGCCTGGGCGGGCGGGTAGCACTCCCAGCGCCGTAAACATACCGGGGAGCGCCCGATGATTCATTAACAAATGAGATCACACCTCTGTCTAAGCTAATCTGTTCTAATTACTTAATTAATTAAGAATATACAAATTTTGGTGATCTCTTGTCAGGTGCTAAGACCACGCTTCGGGAAGACGGCCAGCAGTGTGCAGGCAGGGAAAGAGCTCCGGTAAAATTCGTCTTGGAAGACGCGTTACGCACGTTTTCGGTGGTGAGTCGCACTTAACATTGTCCTTTATATAGTGGTTACTATTTAAACCTGTTGTAGTTACTATTTGTTGTAATGAAGTGAAGCTAAAACACAGAATAGTGTGTTGTATTTGTGGCGACCGGGTCCCCTGGGTTTAAACTTGCACTTAATAAAACTGCCGTCGAGGGGCGCTTTTTCAGAGCCACTTTTTTCAAAGTTTATTCACCTTTTACTACCTTATTTTATCAATATTAGCTGTGCTTAAACGTTGTTTAACTGATGTTTGAAATGCATTTCATGTGTTGTGGTGGTAACTGTTAAGAAATAATGTATTTCATGTCTGATTCAATTTGCCATTGGCTACGACAGTATGATGTTTCTTCTGAACATGTGTGCTAACGGTACATGTAACTTGTCATATTGATGGTTTTGATGTGATATTTTATGTGATATGTATATTATGTGATTCTATGTGGTCATGATATTCTATGTGTACCTTTGTATGATGTTTCTTCTGAACATGTGTGCTAACGTTACATGTAACTTGTCATATTGATGGTTTTGATGTGATATTTTATGTGATATGTATATTATGTGATTCTATGTGGTCATGATATTCTATGTGTACCTTTGCTTGAATGTTAACTATCATTAAAAGCATAAAACTCTTGCCCCCAACCCAAGTCAAGTTTTAAGAACTTATTAAACAAATGATGTGCATATTACAATGTATTATGCTCTGTGAGTATTGTTGTATTGTGATCTTTCTGAATGTGTATTTTTTCACACCCTAGGCTTGAGATTCTGTATAGCTGACATTGTGGGACCTGTCACCTTTCCAAGAGACAAGAGAACATCGGACTTGACTGTGAGTCTACTTTCATTTATGAACTCTTTCAAAAATGGGGTCTGCATGCCGCGATGCGTAGTCAGCCGTTTTAGTTTTGCATAATACTAAGCCGGGCCGTACGTTTCACTGTTAAATGTAATTTATGTAATTCAACGAACAGCCAGTACAAGTAAAGCGTAAAACGGAGTCGTTGCTTTGCAGAATTTCGCACCTTGCTATTTCAAATTTGCATAATTTGAAGTCGAACAACTCTGATTTAATGTCACGTGTAAATCGTGGTCGCTGCATTACAAAAGTTAGCGTGCTAAGCGTGATCGGGACCTTCCATGCAGACCCTTAAAAATGGCAATGAAAGATGTTGGGAAAGGGCATGTTTGCGATCCTCTGAATTTTTTGTTCTAAATGCCATCATTGAAACTCAGCTAGGTCCTGATCCCTGCTATTTGTTGTCATTTCTGAAAGAGTTCACATTCCTAACTAATACCTAGCTTAAGGTTGTGACTAATATTTTATTGCAAATATGACGGAGAACACAGTACATTTTCCTATTGAGGAGAGCACTTTTAATGACTGTCTGTTGTTTTAGTCTGTATAGCAATGGGACATATTTTCTACAGCATTTGTGATCAAATTGTTTTCCCTGATATCTTCTTCTTTACATGATCAACATACATCCTTTTAAAACAGTTTCTATTTTAATAATGAAAATTGTCATTCATATAAACCAAAAAATCTACATGATGATAGGAAATAATCAATAAAACAACGATTTTTAGGCAAATATAAGCATTAAAAATGGAAAATTATTCAAAGATAACATGAAAAGACATTTCATAATGATCATGAATTCTAGCTGTAATGTTTACTGGTGAAGATATACATGCACAGTCAAGATTTGGCATTTGTTGGTATCTGACAAAATAGTTTTCTGATTTTTCAACGTAGTCAAGATTACAAAAAAAATACAAAAATAATTCAAGATTTGGAACAAGAACGTTACCATGGACAGTACGAAATGCAACGTTTGTAACTTTTAAGGAAAGTCCAGAATATAATTACATGTAGTTCAAAACAACCAAACACAAAAGTTTATTATGATCTTGCCTTTTAAAAGTCCTTTCAGAAAAAATTATTCTTTGTATGAAGAAATGACAACCCAGATGATGAAGCAAGCAATTACTACTAGTAATTTAAAAGCAAATATTAAACATGAAACATTCAAAGATCAATAGTGCAGTTTTAAGCACTCAAATACAGTCAAACTTGGTTAAAACTAGAAGAAACAGACATTTTTGTGATGATCATGATCAAATGAATAAGAAGTTGTTCTTTGGTGAATCAAAATATCCCCTTCTGACCCGGAGTGCTCTAAATCTCTAAAATATATTACATGATTGTATAAACATGAGATTTTAAGTGCTTTGCTATATTTTTCCACTGCAATTTTGCTTGCAATTATGAATCTGCAAGAGGCACACAAAAACATACAAATCTAAACTCTGATTTATCTAAAATTCCGTTCGTTTGTCTCTGGTTGTCAAATAACAAGCAGGATTATTCATTCAACAAAATATACAAATAATTAATTTTAAAACACAATTTGTATGCATTCAACAAACCCTTTTGAAAGAAATGGAGTCGATTTCTGGGGAAATACTTTTGGTCACGAAATGATAGAAATATGTCCTATTTCTTTACAGATAATAGTAAAGGCAATGTTGTGCTTTCTTTCTGTAGAGTGAAATGTACTACAGGTAAGCTGTGTGTGATGTTTGAAGGGAGGAATCAGCAAAACAAAAGTCTTTTTGCAAGGATTAATAATTACTCTAGTTGCTGTCTACATTTTTGTAACTTATGTAGCCAAGTCACAGATAGTTTAGGTAGTACAATGTATAACTAAACAGTACTTAAAGTGAGAGGTTGTCAAAGTCCATTGACCAGCAGGTATGGCCTTGACAGTGGGTCAGGATCTATTTTCCTGGTCCCAAAAGATCAACATTAATACGAGGATCATATACTCTCAAGTGACTTTCTGAGTTAAAAGTAGTGTGTTGTTTTAGAGAATGAACACAACTGACCACTCTGGGACCATCCTTGTTGTCCGAATCTGATTTCTTTTTGGTGGTCATGTCCAGACTGTGCTCCCATTTATTATTCCTAAGTTTGAAAAGGATGCCTCAATCTGAAGTTACATAAATCAAAGTTGACAGTTTTACTTCAATCCAAATGACCACCTAACGCCCTGCAAAATATTGGCCCTTGCGCAACTGAGCTAAAAATCCTGACCACCACAAACAAGTACAAACAGGTGTCTCCTGAATTTCTGCAAAGTTTCCGTGCTGTACACGCTTTAAAAGTAGTCCATTTTTAGCAAAATATCACAAGGTATATTTTGTCCAACAAGGGTACTTAAAAAACGTAGTACAGCACGGAAACTTCGCAGAAATTCAGGAGACACCTGTTTGTACTTGTTTGTGGTGGTGGACTTTTGGCCAGTTGCACAAGAGCCAATATTTTGCGGGATGTTAAATTGTCATTCGCTTAAAAAAGGCGGATCTGAAGTAAAGCTGGCCACTTTGATTCGTAAAAACTTCAGATTGATGAATTCAGAACTCAGGATTTGATAATAAGCATAGTCTGAACATGACCACAGCAAAAATGTCAGATTTGTGCGGCAAAGACGGCCCCAGAGTTGCAGGTAAAAAGATGTTATGTAAAAAAGCTTCCTAATTGAAATGTAGCCTGTGTTTAAGGTACAGAAGTTCAGGCAGTCAGTAGGCAGTTTTCAGTGTTAAAAGTGTGAAAATTTGGTAAAGTAGTCTGAAAGAACTTTGGGTAAATGGCTTTTGTTTTTGCTGATTCCTTGTAATGTCTTTAACCCCCCAACTAATTGGCACCCTCACCTGGTTAATTAATTGGATTAAGTTTTCCCGCCAAAAAACTTAGTATATGGAGCACTCTAACCTTGAACTTGTGCCCCCCTGCCCACCTCCCACACTTCTTCCACAACTCAGAGTAATTGTTAGTTACACTGTTCTCTGGACTTCTTTGCACATGTAGTCACTACACACTGCGAAACAAACACTTGGTTGATCGAGTGCAGTTTTTCCACCACTTAGACTTTAGAATAATCTCCAGCTCTCCTGGTCAGTCAATTGCACTGGTATACTGATGTGTCGAAGCATCAATGTCTCCGGAAAGACATCCCACGGGGAGTACACTTAGTGCATTGACCGACCAGAAGAGCGAGAGATTATTCTAAAGTCTAAGTGGTGGAAAAACTGCACTCGATCAACCAAGTGTTTGTTTAGCAGTGTGTAGTGACTACATGTGCGAAGAAGTCCAGAGAACAGTGTAACTAACATACTCTGAGTTCTGGAAGAAGTGTGGGAGGTGGGCAGGAAGAGTGGGGAGGGGGGCGACAAGTTCAAGGTTAGAGTGCTCCATATACTAAGTTTTTGGCGGGAAACTTAATCCAATTAATTACCCAGGTGAGCGTGCCAATTAGTTTTTTTGGACTTAACAAGAAATCACTGTGGGATTAATGTGGCCAGCTAAGTTTTTTTGACGAGACAATTAAGTGCAAAAACAAAAGTCCAAATCGACAACTTTGAAGCAATTTGGCATGATACGAAGAGGATAGCTATGAAATTAATGTGGCCGGCTAAGATACAAAGTTTTTTGGCACAAGAATTTAGAAGTGTACGGGTCAAAAGCAACAATTTTTGGGCGATCTGGCATTCCACTATACGATACAAAGAGGATAACAACGTGGACTTAATTCAAAGCTTTTTGAAGGGAGAATCTAACTGTGTATGAGTCCAAAGCAACAATTTTTGGGTAATTTGGCATTCCAATACACGATATAAAGAGGATAACAATGTGGAGTTAATTCATTTAAGCGTTTTGGTGGGAGAATTTAACTGTGTATGGGTCCGAAGAGACAATTTTGGGGCAATTTGGTATATTCAACAATAAAATATTTTTCAGTGATGCCTAACATGAATTCAGGATAAAAACGTGGAATTGAAGCGACCGACCAAGTTTTTTTGGCAAGAGAACTTGAAAGTGTAAGGGTCCAAAGCAACAATTTTTGGGCAATTTGGCATTCAACTATACAATACGAAGAGGTTTTTTGCCAGGAGAATTTTACTCAATTTACAGGTTCACAGAATGTAAGTGAATAAGTTCTGTGCAATTTGGCATATTCAACTGCACAATATGAATTCAGAATAACGAGGAATAAAAGTGGCTGGCTAAGATACTGAGTATTTGGTGGGAGAATTTAAGTGTTAAGGTCCAAAATGACAGTTTGGGGGCAATTTGGCATTCAACTATACAATACAAGGAATTTGTCAGTCTTTTGTCGTGGAATTAAAGCTGACAGCTTTGATTAACAGTAAATGGCTCCTCATGGAAAAAAGGCAGAGTAGAGAGAAAAGAGCAAGAGAGAAATGCGGGTGCATGCATGCGGAGTGTTGTCTTGTGTTAATAAGGAAACATACTCACACCTCCCCATCTTCTTTTACACAGCTTGAGATCTGCCAACAAAAGTCTGGTCCTTCATCCTGCTACAGTCCGGTCTCCGGATCATCCACATCGTCTTGAAGACAGAACAAAAGTCAGTGTATTGAAAGCAACGATTGGTATGCTAAGAAAATGTTTACAATGTTGTGCTATGGTCACACCAATTTTATCAAAGATTTTTGCAGAATTTCAATAAAGCAATGCAGTCTAGGCAATTTAAACAATTTTAGTCCTCCTGGCATCCCTTGATACTCCAAATACTATATGTGAGCCACAAATTCAAGAAACTGGGCTGGTTCACAATTCAGACAATGAAATCAAAACTTTCAATCAAATCACTGCATGGATAAATAGAAAAATTTACAGTAGCAACAAAGTCAAGTACTTTGCTTCATCTGCTGGTGCCAAAATGTCAGCATATTTTTTTGGGAAATCATAAAAATCAAGCAGGCAAATCTGAGAACCAAGAAAGACCACTGAATTCGTGTGGTCTAAGATTGTTTGTTTGTTTATTCCGATCCCCATTAGTGCTTAAAAGCACTATTCTTCCTGGGGTCAATAAAATAAAACATAGATAACAAAACTTTGTACATAATGATGATTACAAATAATAAAGTAACTTCAAATCAATAGAGTAAATTCAATTCAATAGGAGAGGTCAGAGGTCGACCTAAAAAAAAAAGCACAGAATAATCTGAACATAATTCAGAGTTGTATGTAATCAACAAAGGTGCCAACAAAATTAACAAAGGTATAAATAACTTAAATAACTGAATAGAACATAATGTCTAACTGATCATAATTCCAAAGAAAAGATAAATATAACAAATTGATCAGCCATTTAAATAACTGAAAGGTAGCAGCAGAGACAAAATAATACACAAAATCAAATAAAACATTCTATACAATAAGAGATCAGGCTTAGCTTATGCTTGTTACCACCATAGGCACAATGGTGAGGATTTGCTTTGAGTCATAGCCCAATCTCTTATTCTTGTTTTGAATACAGCACAGTCGGTTGTGATTAAGTTACTAGGTAGTGTGTTATACGCTTTAGTGCATCTGTAAAGAAATGATCTAGTCAGGGCTTTGGTTCTGGGTTTGGGTAGTGTGTAGCCTCCTCTGTGTGACAATCTGGTGTTGTGTTGGTGTGAGATATGAGTGAGGGTCTGCATGGGGGGGTCCTGGCAACGGTTAACGGTAAATTCAGCAGGGCTGATAACGCTTAACGGTAAATTCAGGACGGTCGGCAACGCTTAACGGTAAATTGACAGGCTTTTTTTCGAGCTGCACTGGGTTTGGTATCTCGCTTTGTGAGAAAAGGTGATCACTGACAAAATTACGTATATCTTACATGTTATGAAGCACGCATTAAAGGTATGTGTTCCCTGTGTTTCCCGGCTGCCCTGGTCCCGAGTGCGTCCACAAATAAAGGGGAATCCGAATCGACATCGACCAGGGCTCTACCTAGCTTCTTTTCGTGCGCCCAGTTTTTACCGATGGATGGATTTTGAGGCAATCTGAGGGGGTCCGGGGGATGCTCCCCCGGAAAATGTAGGATTTTTAAGCCTTCAAAAACGCAATTTCCCGCATTCTGAGAGGCAAATCATGGTGTTGAGAGTTTGTCGGTCCTTCTGATGTTTTCATATTTTTACTCACGATTTTTGTTAATTTTTGTCTGTAAAAATTCCTTAAAAAGATGCTGTAACTCTCCGCAAACTTCCGGTAATTGACGGAAAATTGGTGCTGGCTAGAGCCGAAGGGACCGAGCGCAGAAGAGCGAGTCGAGCACCAAAGGGCGAGCAATGTAGGGGGGTCCGGGGGCTTTCTCCCCCGGGAAATTTTGTATTTTTAAACCTTTAATGACGCCTTTTCCTGCACTTTGAAAGGCAAAATTAGGCGTAACAAAGAATTATTCATTAACGCTTAACGCTGAATTTAGGATGACAAATCACGTTTTACGTTGAATTAAAACGACCAATAACGCTTCACGATGAATATACTGATAACGCTTAACGTTGAATTAGAGCGGGCCGGCAACGATTTACGGTAAATTAGAATAGCCCATAACGGTTAACGAAAAAGGGCATGCAGACCCTCATGAGTGGTACTAACTCTGTCATATGTGCTCTTTGGTTGTTTGACTTTGACAAGTTTGTGGAAGGCACTTAAGGTGGTGGTGTACATTCTTTCCTTGACAGATTGCCACTTCAGCCTAGAGTGTAGATCGTCAGAACTAGTGAGTTGTGTTGAGTTCGCTGCAAGCCTAGCTGCTCGGTTTTGCATACTCTGTAGTTTAAGTCTAGCTGTGTCTGTGTTGTGGAGGAGAGTATTGTAGAACAGTAATCTAGGTGGGATAGAACAAGGGATTGGATGACAGTTTTAAGTAGATCACCTGGGAAGTAGTCTTTATATTTCCTTATTGATATTGATGCTATAGTGCTTGCCATTTGAGAGGTACAAGATTCACTGTAAATTACCATTTTTCACAGTTCGTATTTACGGTTTTCTCTGACACTTCTGTGCCACGAACTTATCATAACCGTGAACAAATAACAAAACAAAACTTTCTTTTTGCTGCACCTGCTGCCTCGAAGGATTTGACTTCTTTGAATTTAGACAAAGTGGGCAAAACCTCATCATATGACACATTCCATCGTGACGAAAAAAACACTGCAGAACACTTTTCTTCACTGATCTGTCAGATTGTAGAATCGGACACAAGATAAATCATATCTGTTATGTTTGGGGAGCATTAAGTTTATACATAATATCTTCAGTGTTAATTTAAATGTTTATATTCAATACAGGCAAAACTGTCACTGTTGGCACTATGTAGGTTTAACCTTTGTAACATGTCAAACTTTCAAATGTATGTTTGGAAATACAAACTTACCAGTTCAATGTCTTGGTCTTCTTCTGTGCTGTGTCTCAAATGTTCTCTGTGTCTTCAAGTCAACTGGTTTGCTAAGCTCTCATTTAGTCTGCATTGGACAGGAGTTGCCGGTCATCACAGGTTTCTCCCAGTCAGCACAGGAACGTCAGGACACACCTACATGTAATAATGAAAGGATAATTAGTGTGATGCAAAAACATCTCCCATTCAACACTGAATGGCCATTAAATGATAGATAAGAAACTTGAACAATTGAACTATCCCTTTGCTTATCAATAAATCTGATGTAGAAAAATGAAAAATGCTGTAACATTGATAAAAAAAATCAAGGCTGTGTGCGTGTTATTTCTTTAAAGTTACAGTGAGTCTGTAATTCTGACATATTAGCAACAGAAAGAAGTTACCAAGTACTATATACAGATATAACAAGTTACACACAAAGTTACACAATTTCCTCAAATACACCAAGCAAGTGGAATTTGCAAAATGCAGAATTAAGACTTTTCTCACCTGATATTCTTCTAGGGTCTTCTGGGGTCGCCTGGTCTGGTCTGGTCCAATCCAGTCTTGTCAGGTTCAGACAGGAATCATCACTACTGCATCAGTCAGCAGCCACCTAACTATGTAGAGATACCAAGTTACACACTTGTCTCAAATACACCAAGCAAGTGGAATTTGCAAAATTAATGAAGAATTTAGATTTTTCTCACCTGATATTCTTCTATGGTCTTCCCAGGGGTTGCCTGGTCTGGTCTGGCCCAATCTTCTCTTGTTCGGTTCAGACAGGAATCATCACTACTGCATCAGTCAGCAGCCACCTAACTATGTAGAGATACCAAGTTACACACTTGTCTCAAATAATCAAGTAAATGGTACACAAAATGCAGAGTTCCAATTTTCCTCACCTGGCCTGATACTCCTGTATCCGATCACCTGGTGCCTCTGTCATCACAAGTCTGATCTCATCTGGACAGGAACACTTGCAGAGCTGGCAAACCCTCAGCACACAGCTAACTACAGAATCACATGAAAACAAGGTCAAGTTACACATTGCAAGGTGTTATCAGCCGTCATACACAGACAATAAAAAGCTTAACAACTACTAGTAGACCAGAAACTTTTGATGCCATTCTTGAAGAGCTTAAAAGTCATGCTTAAAACATACAGCTAACACTCAATCACCTAACTGTATAAAGAATAATCAATTCAGGGTATTGATGAGAAAAATTGTACCCAGGAGGAGACTTGTCACATAACAACTTTTAAGGCTTGCTATGCATTTGTAGACACTCAAGGGTACTCTGTACAGTTGGTTTAATTTAACACAATGTCAAGTATGTGAATAGTACACTAACTTTACACATGTACATAACATTTAGAGGTTTATTTTTGGTTTCATAAACTTGAGAATGTTTGCTGTTTAATTAGTTGGCTCTACAATTAAACAAAAAACAAATCAGATGCATGTAACAACGTTACAGAATTCCTATCAAATACATGTACCTAACATTCTTGAAGCTTAAAATAGACTTTAGGGTAAAAAATGAGGATTTTGGGGTTGACACAGAACCTGAATGTTACAAGTACGATTTTTTTTAATCAGGAAAAAAGGCTGGCAAATCCATGAAACAACAAGTTAATTAAAGTGGTGTTTCTTTGTCATTTTATCCCAGTCTGAAATACCTAGCCAAATGAAATGTTGCATGCATATCGATAAGTAAAATTTCTAGTGTTTTCCATGAGGGAAATTCCCACAAATATTCTACCCACGCTTCCTTTCTGTTTCACAAAATTATTAGACCAGGTCTACAGAAACAAACGTCCATTTTTCTCTTGAAAATTTAACTCAAGAGTAGCAATACCTAACTGTGATATTCTGGAAGACGTGAAGAGTGAATATCACAGTGAGATATATTGAAACAACAACGATCCAAAAGTACACAAACTATCGTGTTGCATTCTCAAAATCACACAAATTCACCACGAATATACCGAAACGTGTTGTTATCAGTTTGTGGGAAATAAATAACAATTTCTACGGCACGGCTTGTTGCCTTACCTTGTGAAAACTCTGCCCTCCCCACGACCACGCCGCCATCCTTCGGGCGCCATTTTCTCGTCTTCTCCAAAATCCACCACGTCAGGAAATCCGCAATTTCTTCGCCCAAAATCCAGAAAACGGCACAACTCTGCCGTAGAAACATCCCCGAAGATTTCTTCTACAAGTTAGTTTGAATATTTTTCGAACTGGAAGCCGAAAATTTACCAAAAACTTGACAAATAATTCCTGGTCTTCCCCGCGTGGCTCCGACAGACGCAGACTGAGTGGACCGTACCACTGTGACTTTTACACAGCTGTGTACAACAGCTGGTCTAATTTACCCTGATAACCACAACTACTTTACCGCCAAAAATCAATCCCCACAGAAAAATAATGGCTCTCTGCTCAAAACTTCGGACTAGTTTGTGTCGAAATAACACACAGGCAGTGTCAGCAGCAATAAGTATTCAATTTGGTCAAAGTGTAGTAGCCGGAATCTGCTAATTCAATCAGCCTCGGCACCACGTTTCTATGCGAACGGTACCTGTCCTTGGTGCTGAACGCCATCCGCACAATGTTAAACACATAGTGTGGTGAACACTACACGCGCACTCGCTTCTTGAGCGTCCGTAAAGTACAGGGACTTGTTAAAGCTGGCCAAAAATGTACTCATTATCGTACTATAAAATTCAATATGTTATAAGTTAAAACACTACTAGTATATCTATATATACAACCCATGGTTAAATATATACACAGTTTACATTTCTGTCAGCAAGGAGGAAACACATGGAATGGAAAATTGTCCAACATAACCTGGTTTTTATAGGTATTATAATGGTTGATCTGTCTCAGTGTTACACCTCTTGCTAAATCAAGAAGTTAAGTTTGCCATGATATCATAGTTATAGCCAGAGTCTCGTTCAAAAAATTAATACATACAAATTACTTAAATTTCCAACTTTTCTATACTACTGCAACAAGTATCCATGGCAACCAAACTTACTATTTCACCCCCCCCCCCAGTTTTTGATGCAGCTTTAGAAGCTGTTGTGTTACACCTTAGTGCAGGCATATATTCCCAAAACATTACCTGATTGGGTATTTAAAGGCATCCAGTGCAGTTTTGAGGCTTGGAAACCAGATTTTTCAAAGTCAATATTCTAGTCATTTATCTACATACTAAGTTGACACAACACTGTCCCAATTTATATAGGCAAAATGCCCAAAGTTCTGACGAAAAACGGTTACTGGAAGGACCTGGATTGATGTTTAGGGTACCACCCAGAAAATAAAGGACTGATCTTGAGGCTTGTTTCTGCAGTTTTAAATGCCTTAAGTATGAGATACTGATTCAAGTGTGCTAATGTGGGGCAGTATGTGTCAATATCATACAGATTGCCTTATTCAGAATATTCCCAGTTTTGTCGCCCTAAAGTTGCATTGGATGCCTTTAAGAATAAGATGACATTCTCAGATATCTAACCTAAATACAACAGAAATAAATGTCGAGGAAATAAATCATTGTTGTGAGACATTTATTTGCTCTACAAACATGATCAGAGAAAGTCTTGGGTAAGATTATTGTGTTTGGTCTAATGTCAACCTTCAAAACTGACAAAAGTATTAACTACATCAGAAAAAAAGTGTACTTATTATCATACTATAAATATTACTATAAATATATAAGGTAAAACACTACAGCCATATACAACACTAGGTTAGTTTATGTATGCATAAATAGACATTCAAAATCTTTGTCAGCGAGGAGGAAACACATGGAATGGAAAATTGTCCAACATAATGGATATCAGAATGGTTGATCTGTCTCAAGTGTTACACCTCTTGCTAAATCGAGAAGTTAAGTTCTCCATGATATCATAGTTATAGCCAGAGCCTCATCCAAAAATACACATTACTTCATTTTCCAACTTTTCTGTGCTACTGTTTCTCCCTCCCTGAATGCAAAGTGTTCAAACTACTTTCTAATCGGGCAGTGGTCTTTAGGTTAGGAGTAGGCCACAATAGTGTAAAATGAAATCTAGTTTCTCACATTGCAACAAATGGACTATATACACATTAAATCTTACTTTACTGTATGATATGGTTACCTAAAATATACTTATAATGTAATACAACCTACTCATATGGTCCCTCTGGCACCAAGTTCCTTCTGATTACTATAAACATCTATAGTTTTTAACTTGGGAAAGTTCCCATCTTAACTATGGCAACATTTCATATGGCATAAAAACAGTTATGGGTCAAGAGCTACAATGATTTTTATGGCATTCTGTACAATTTGTATCAACATGATTTTTGAAAAGTGACTACAAACTTGTTAGTATTGAATATCAGGATCCTAGGATGGTTTCATTTTACACATTTCTTTTATTTCTTCAAACAGGCTGCTTTTAAACTGACAGGCCAATCTTTATTTCGTCTCTCCAGATCGGCTCCCCTGATTGGCCACCTCTATCTCTCGCCCCCTCCCATTGGCTACTCTTGAGCCTCCTTGCCAGCAATCTTGTAGATGACGGACAGCTCTCCAGCATTGCCGCTGGCCTGGCTGTTCGTCAGGCGTAACTCGATCTCCTCGTTACTCCCGTCCTCCGAAGT
>NW_017804021.1:1954431-2052458 GCF_001625305.1 Branchiostoma belcheri | reverse complement strand
CAAACACACACACACACAAAGACAGATAGACTGATACACTCACACACACACACACACACACACACACACACACACACAGACACACAGGCACACATACACACACACACACACACACACACACATATACACAGACACACAGGCACACATACACACACACACACACACAGTGACACACATATACACTCACACAAAAATAAAGTCCTGTCCTTGGTGCTGAATGCTATCCACACAAACATACACACAGACACAGACACACACACACACACACACACAGACACACACACACACACACACACACACACACACACAGACATACCCAGTTGTATGTTGGAGGACTGCTGCCCCTCCAGACCTTTCCTCTTGTGGCTCGGTGCGTACAGACAGATCACACTGAACACGTAGACGTTCCACATCCCGTACACGCCTGTCAGGAACGCGCTGTTGATCTCCACCGTGTGCTCCTCCCCCCACTTCCAGTAGCCCTCGTTAACCTGTGCACAAACGAACAGAAACAAAAATTTTACTCTAAACACTCAGAACAATATTAGAGCCCCTGGAAGGTTTTGTGTTACCCAGTCTTGACTATTCACGTTTGAACTGGGAACAATACTGAGGAAGCTTGCTCCATAAGATAACGATATTCTAAAACAACTCTCAGCAAAATAATATCTTCAGAGACATACAGCTATCAGACATCACAAGCGAGAGTCTTGCACTAAATCTCTTATTTTTTATAATATCTAAAATCCAGTAGGGAACAAGACATCAAGCAAAAGGGTATTCTAGTTTGCTTGATGACAAAATTGGTGATAAAATTTCTGATTAAGATTTCTGTCCAAGACATCCCTCTTAAATTATGAGGCTAGGTTCTCTCAGTAAAACACTAAGAGAACCTACCTTAGAACTAAGGCTATTCCCAGAATAACTTTGGTTTCTGATGTCAGAGTGCAGGGCTCAAAATACCCACCTGAAACCTGCAGTTATTAAGGAAAAAATTAGGATTGCAAGACAAAAATATACACTAGATGAAGCTTTTCTGCCAGAAAAAGCAGAATGGTATTGATTAATATGAATATGTTAGCTGAATAGCGGTATAAAAAAGTATGTTGAGCCCTGACAGCAGTTTAGAGTGTATCATGAACAACTCATTATGTTCACATGGCTGGCAGAGTTAACTACCACAGATATCACTTGTGGGCACAGCAAGACAATAGGCCGAACCCAACACCCTTAATTAACCTCAGGTAGTCCAACCACCTCAGTGCAGGGTTGAAGGACACACTGAAAGAAACAGTTAAGACGACTCCCTGAGATTTTAAGGACTTTGAAGACTTAAGACAACTTCCTTCCATACTGAGGTGAGTCAATCAACTTCTTCTCTGCCCCTACTTCATCAGGATGTACATGTAATTTTAAGGTCATAACAAGTAAAATCATTGGAAAGATTGTCGGATCTAAAATGTTTAGTTCATGCGTCATAACAAAATGGCGATGAGGAAATGTCAAACAGGGAACATGTCTAAAGGCAGTGTCTAGGTTGACACAAAGTCAGACACCTTCTAGAATTATCTTTTCCTTTTAACTTAAAGATCCAAGGAACTTTCTGTCTAGGATTTCTTAACTTCTTCTTGACACTCATTTAAGCTGAAAGAGATTTCATAATTTTAGATATACTTGCGTCAACATAACAAGGAGGAAACAATTACCACATTATATACAAACTACCAGCTACAGGAGTGAATTATGAGATACTGAAATCCTACTGGTGAAATGTTTCATAATTTTCCAAACACTGTGACCTGTTTACTGACAGATATCTTAACGAATAATCTTCACCAAACAACTCATGTATACTCAAAACAAAATGGCGACGAGGAAATGTCAAACAGGGAAAATGTCAGAAGACACTTGGTTGTCACACAGCTAGCCACATTCTGATCAGATCTTTGAAGTTTTAAGGAACTTTCTAGAATTTCCACTTCTTATTAAGACACAAGCAACTTACAAGCATAAAGGAAGGAGATGAAATTCATGGTTTCAAATATACTTGTGTCAACATGACATTAGGAATGGAAACAATTACCACATTATACACACTGTCAGCTACAGGAGAATGATGAGATACTGAAATCCTACTGAAATGTTTCTGAAATGTCCTCAAAACTTTTCAACCTGCTAACTGAGGTGTTCTCACATACATGTATCTCATTAATGACCAATGGTGTACTTGATGATTCTGTGAACTACTGACACAACTTTGCTTTATTTTTACAGACGCCATTTCCTTGTCTAATGGGCCACTGAAGAATCTGGGCCCGTAGTTCTTCCTTCAAGGATTAGACTTCCATCAATCATTCTTCGGGATCTTCGTCAAGGTTAGTTTAAATTACAACTCCCACATTTCTACATGTATTAAAGCCATATAAGGCCTCACCATGTTTTTTGGTACATACAATTGTTGTAGTTGGGCCTCAGGAGAAGTGAATCTTGCAATAACGGCTTTTAGGGGTTCATCTGTGCAAACCCAGGCCAATAAAGATGTCCCTTAGTGCTACTTGGACTACACACCTTGATCAAAACCTCACATAACAACCACATTGCTCATATAGTTCAGAAGTGCAACAGAAGCTTGGCACAGGTGGGAAGGGTTAAGGATTTACTACCGAGTCGGCAGAGAATAGCCGTTAGTCAACACCTTTAGTTAATAATCCCACATATAGACTACTGTTGTTCTGTATGGGGAAACACAACACAGAACAACATCAGAAGACTACAGGTGGTCCAGAACAGGGCAGCAAGGCTGACTAAGCTATTGGTTGTGATAGTGATGTACATGTGGACACCATGCTGAAGACCTTAGGATGGCTGACTATCAGGACCCAAATTCAACAGAGAAGCTTTGTCACTATGTCACAATTGTGGAACAACACAGGCGACAACTAGTAAAGCATTAGACTGTAAATAGGAATTGTGTTATTTAAGGAATTGTGTTATTTAAGGAATTGTGCTATTTTTGCTTCATACTGTTAACTTAAAGTTTGTAATGTTTTTGTATATTCCTCTTCACTTGTAATACATGTAACTATGTATATATGTATGTAATGTGTAGACCACAGGGAGAATAGCCTCTTATGAGGCTAATTGTGGATGTAAATAAAACTCAAACTGAAAAACTCAGATGGACTTTCATGCTTTGTATCTGATCTCTGTTGTACAGGCGACACATCAGTATGTCCAACAAAGCCAGGAGGATGCTGGTTCTTCTGCTGATCCTCCTGAAGGAAGCTGGCCTGACCGCAGCCTGCAGCAGCAGCTGTTCATCATTCTGTTACTGTACCAACAGAGGCCTCAGCAGTGTTCCTCAGGACCTGCCTACAAACATCACTATGCTTTACTTGTGGGGCAATTCCATCAGAACCTTAAATCAGTCTGATTTCTCAAGGTACAGGAGCTTGATATCATTACATCTTGGTTCCAATCAGATCTCCATGATCCATAACAACACATTCCACAACTTAACCAGCCTGATTGAACTGCATCTTTACTCTAACCAGTTAACAAGTCTGCCAGCTGACATATTTGAGGGACTTGGTAATCTGCGGTACTTGTATCTTTACAATAACCAGTTAAATAGTCTGTCTGCTCACATATTTGAGGGACTTGGTAATCTTAGGATCTTGTCTCTTTCCACTAACCAGTTAACTACTCTGCCAGCTGACATATTTGTGGGACTTGGAAATCTGCAGACCTTGTATCTTTCCACTAATAAGTTAACTAGTCTGTCAGCTGACATATTTGTGGGACTTGGTAATCTTAGGAGCTTGCTTCTTTCCACTAACCAGTTAACAAGTCTGCCAGCTGACATATTTGTGGGACTTGGAAATCTGCAGTGGTTGTGGCTTCACAATAACCAGTTAACAAGTCTGCCAGCTGACATATTTGAGGGTCTAGGTAATCTGCAGATCTTGTATCTTTACAATAACCAGTTAACAAGTCTGCCAGCTGACATATTTGTGGGACTTGATAACTTAGAGTGGCTTGACCTTGATAGTAATAACATCCCCAGTATTGAGGCAGGCACATTCAATGACACAACAAAGCTACGTTTTCTAGACCTTCATAACAACAGCATCAGCACCATCACAGCTGACATATTTGCGGGACTTGGTAACTTAGAGACTCTTGACCTGGACAGTAATAACATCCACAGTATTGAGGCAGGCACCTTCAATGACACAACAAAGCTACGTTTACTAGACCTTCAGAACAACAGCATCAGCACCATCACAGCTGACATATTTGGGAATCTACTTCAGCTTCAAGCACTGGAACTTTCTGATAACAACATCAGCACTTTCCCTGTAGAGGCCTTATCAAACTTGAATATGCTGTCAGAGCTTACATTAGATAATAACCAATTAGAGACACTGCCAGTCATGGCATATGACATACTGGCTTCCATTTCTGATGTAAACATTGACAACAACCCCTGGCAGTGTGACTGTAGGATGGCTCCCTTTAAGCAGAGGATGAACGGGTCTTACACATTTGAAAACCAGATCAGATGTGCCGGACCTGCTAACCTTACAGGGCAACTCTTACAGGATGTAACATTAAATCCTGAAGACCTGATCTGTGAGGAAACAACACCAGTCTACTCCACTTCCAGCACAAAACACATGGCTGACTCTACTGACCCTCCTTTTGTTTTGACTGTGACATTAACACTAACTGAGAGCAATACAGGCCCTGGTGATGGTGGCATTGTCCTGTCTGTGCCCCTGCTTGCTACCTTGGGAGTTATTCTTGGACTATCCATTATCTGCACTATTGGCTTTGCAGTAGGGTGCATGTATAAGAGGAGGCAAAGGGATACTACTCCCCAGCAAGGCTTTAGCAACACAAACCCCACAGGCACATCCAGTGGTCATGACCAGATAGGTCTGAATAAAGTTACAACAAATGCAGATTCTGAAATAAACAGTCAGTCTAGAACACCACGTCTCAATAGAGAAGACAGCCAGCATATCTATAACCTCCCAACAGATGAGGACCCTGACACAGCTGAGTACAACACCATAGACGATATTGATCAGTCAGAAAGTGATGATGTCCTTAGTCCGTCACAAGCATCACAGCCAGGCTCAGGGCAAATTCAGCATGTCGGCAGCTTTAACGATGGTCATGAGGTTCCATCTCCCTCCCAGCCTTCTGAAGAAGGTCCACAGTCCCACAAATATGAGAACAGCCACGTGGCAGCAGCTGCTAAAGATGCTGCAGCTGGTCCACAGGATGCGGTGTATGGCTATGAGAATGAGACAGTTAATAACCAATCACAGACAGCAGCTGCCCCTGGTGCTGACAGCCCTCACCACTATGAACCCCTGAGGAACCCCAGCAGTCAGCAGCAGCACACATACACATCCCTCATGCCTCACAGTTTACAATGCCAGTAGATGATGGATTGATAGATAGATTAGACAACAAATTGCAGTTGCTTTTTAAGAATTACTCTCTAAAAACAATGGTTGGCCCCCAGTAGAGTCTTGGGTGCCATCCTACTTGTATACCGGGGCTCCCATACTCACTCCCTAAAAACCAAGTCCTGACACCTATGGCCAGCAAAACAAAGGCTGAGATTGCAGGTTTGACTTTTGAGTAAATTTGTGGATGAAGAGGTTTTGGCGCTTGTGTGTAAATCTGTAACATACTAGACACATTTAGAGTAAAGTGCACTGATATAGTTACCACACAAACAAACAAACAAATCAAACAAACAAACACAAGTCATGTAGACATTGGTAGTAGAGACCGAAAGGATTTTAAAAAGGGCCACAAAAAGACGACCTGGGCTCAAAGAAAAGTAGTATATTGAGGATTGTGTGGAGACCTAATAAATATCATATAGTCATGGTAACTATATGGTTGAAGGTTTAAGTCTACTCTATACATGTAAAACATAAAAATGCATACTCTTCTTGTAAATCAAATATTATCTTTTATCATATGTAAATCAACAAAAGCAAAAATGTTATAAACTGTGGTGTGCAAATACCCTGTATTATAGCTTTCTTATACACCACATATTTAATAGGGTGGCAGGGCTAGTTTGATTATTATGATACTTTTTGATACATTGTATACAATGCACAGTTAAAGGTATACTTTGCTGGAATCAAATTCTAGTTACAATTTGACTGTAACATTGCATGTATACTTAGTGAGCTAGATTGCATATTTACCATTATATACTAGTCTTATGTTGTACGTGGCACCAATTGTAGTTACCGCACAGTATACATGTACATAGGTAGTAGGACAGAATTTTTTTAAAAGGGCCACAAAAACAGTACCTGGTCTCAAGGAAAGGTGTTACAAGGACAGACATAATGTAGGATCCTTGACCAGTAGTACCTAAACTGATATGTGGAAGATTGTGTGGAATCCTAATAAACATTATATATTCATAGTACTTACGATGATAGAAACAACATCATTTACTTGAAAACAGAACTAGAACCTGGAGGCCTGGCCAATGGTTTTAGTCTGCTCTATGAAACTGACCAACATTTTACTTCAAAATGGATCCTTTTATTGTGAATCAAATATATCTCTTATATGTATATATTAAACAAAAATTTAGCAAAAATGTTAAAAACTGCGATGACTGTGGAATTAATCAGGAATATTCTGTGATTTTTATAGCTTTCAGTAAACTTAACACCACATGTTGGGATGATGGCTAGTTTAATTAATTACTGTGTATACTGTTTAATGCAATATATGTATTAGAATTCTCTGTTAAATGATATACTGTGCTGAAAGTAAAATCTAGTTACAGTGTGAAATTGTTGAGGAATAGTTTTACATGAATTCATAACTTCAATAGCTTTTTAATTAGTGAGTTAATTGCATACTGATCATATATACTTACATAGAACATACCATACAACATAAGTTATATATATATATAATTATAATATTGTAAGTTGTAAGGACTGGTAAAATGAGAGAAGATACTGGAAGATGGTAGAACTGACAGTAGGCAGGGACTTTAAATGTACCTTAGATCTAGGAAGGGAATAAAATGGAGGTGTTCAACTCCAGTCTTTGTCTGTGTGTTCATGTCTTAGGTATAAAGATTTTATATATAATCTCATTCTATTTTGGAGAGAAAACATGAGAACCTAGAAGATAGCAAGATAGAAACTAGACATTTAAGGCCCATTTAAACTTAAAGCACGGGCAACAGCAACAGATATACTAGTATGCAGTTGTATTGTACTTTGACAAAAATCTTTTGTGTTTTTTTAAATGGAAACCAACACCGTAAACTCCACCGACGTACGGTATTGGGCCTGGGCGGGCGGGCAGCACTCCCAGCGCCGTAAACATACCGGCGAGCTCCCGGTGGTCTGTTTACCATAATAAAAAATTGTCATTCTTCGCTTTTAAATAATTTGAGTCCGGTAGGAGGGAGGAGGGGCAAACACAATTCTGTATTCAGCAATCTCCAGATTGTTTGACAGATTTACTGGAGGTAGGAACGATGACAATAAAGTTAACGTTTAGTCTTTGATTTCGAACTTCACTGTGTTGTCAGAGCACAGACTGCCGAGGTTATATTATAGCTATCGGTACGATTTAAAAGTACAAATGTACAAATAATACCAGAGATAAATGACCAATGTATCCCAGGATATATGTACTTACCTCAAATCTAGTCTTGCGTGGTCAACTCGGTAACAGAGATCTGATTTTGCAGTCAGCATTTCGAACT
Organism: Branchiostoma belcheri; assembly: GCF_001625305.1. Lineage (NCBI taxonomy): Eukaryota > Metazoa > Chordata > Leptocardii > Amphioxiformes > Branchiostomatidae > Branchiostoma > Branchiostoma belcheri. Next base: position 2,044,678 of record NW_017804021.1, on the reverse strand, counting down.
CTCCACTACCTCGAGCCGCCATCTTGCCTAGCGGTAGCCTCGTACCCAGTCTATCGTACCCTGGCTATTGGGTGGGCTATCTTAGGGGTTCTAGGAGCTGTCCAGTGAATGAATTATGGCAGGGGTAAATCAATTGCCTCCAATTGTGCAAACTCCACACCAAGTGCATAGATAAACCTCGCTTCGTAGAGCTCCTAGAGTCCCGAAAATGGTACTGGTAGCCTGTATATGATGGCTGGATGCGAGGCTATCTTGTGGCTCTAAATCTTGAGATCACAACACTACGCGGTCAGAATCTATTCAAAATCTTCACAAATCCACATTTTTATTTTCATTTTTGTGTTAATAACATCATAAGTAATCTCGCCCCCTTTTGTTTTACACGGTCGGGCCTAAAGTTTTCCTATGTTTAACCTGCACAACTTGCATCCATATACAAGCAGAATTCTGTGTGAACTGCTTAGTTTATACATAGTATAAACTATCCAGAAACCCACCTGTGCCCGACCTGTGGCAGAACCTTCAGAGCCCGTATAGGACTTGTGAGCCACAGCCGGACACACAAGACCTGATGTGATGTTCATTGGTCATCGTCGACTACGACGGACGAACAACAACAACATAGAAAGCAACGCAAACTTCCAGAGGGAGGCACTTCTAACAAACAGTAATTATAACAATGATAATAACAATATGCCACTTCTTCATAAAAGTCTTACATTTGTGCAGTTCATCCCCGATGGCCTTTATTGAACGCTAACGTTGATAATTATAACACTTTCAGCTCAAGATACAAGTTTTACCATGATAGTAATCTTTTTAGGTAACCAATAATGAGAACAGGGTACTCTACATTGGAGCTTCTCTGACCGGCTTCCTTCTCTTGCCAATTAATACCCTTTTTAGGACGATTTCTACGATTTATTCAGCCCGCAAAAGACGTCTGGTGGAGACTAAGAACACGGGACGTTTTAACGCAAGTTACGATAGAACCGAGCTTTGTTCATTTACTATACTTGTACTCAGTCTACACCTCCCCCGAAACTTGGTCTGGGTACGTATCACTAAACCATTATAACCCCTGGGTCCTTCTCGGTACAAGTCATATCTTCATGAGCTAAAAACATCTTCGCTTACTCTCAGAATATTCCTGGCTACAGAAAAGGACATGGCCGCCGCTACTCGTGTTACACTTGGGCACAGTGTACGTTACGCTGTGAGTTTGCACCGATGTTTCAGCACAAAGGACAGGGACAGTTTACAGTTCTTTCCGCTTGTCGCTTTCCTCATAACGTTCGTGTTGTATCCAGAACTGTGCTTTATCAAGAACTATACTGACATAATTGATACTTCTCGTATTACAATACTCAGGAGTGCAGCTGTGTGTAACGCTGTGAGTTTGCACCAACATTTCAGCACCAAGGACAGGGACAATTTGCCGTTCTTTCCGCTTGTCGCTTTTCTCTAATTGCTCGTGTTGTACCCGGATCCGTGCTTTATCAAGAACTATGCTTACATGGCCGCTACTACTCGTGTTACAAGACTCATGAGTGCAGCTGTGTGTAACGCCGTAAGTTTGCACCGATGTTTCAGCACCAAGGACAGGGGTAACAATTTGTTGCAAGAAAGTAACACCTCAATCCTTGCTTGATAACTCTGGTACTTGAAGGCATGCCCATTTCTTGTTCTTTTCTGAGCCGGTACAAGATACTTGGTAGTTCGTACCAGTTTATTAGTTATTTTGTACATCATGCATAGTCAGGACATCTATCTCCTGTCTTCCAGTGATACTTCAGGTTTTGACGACGACATTTCCGCCTATTATAACTCCTCTGTAGGTTGTATATCCGACATTTCCGCCTATTATAACTCCTCTGTAGGTTGTAGATACGATATTCCCTTCCGTTATAACTTGTTCTTTTCTGCGCTTATCGGTCATTTTGTACATCATGCATAGTCTGGAAATCTCCTGTCTTCCAGGCCAGTGGCACTGTATGTTCTGGACATTCCCGCCTATTATAACTCCTTTGTAGGTTGTGGATACGATAGTACCGCCTATTATAACTCCTCCGACTGCCTCAAAGAAACACCTCAATCCTTGGCTAATGCTTGAAAGCATGACAGTATTTCTTGTTCTCTTCTGGGCTTATCAGTCATTTTGTACATCATGCATGGTCTGGACATCAAGTGACGCCCACTGTAGGTTCTGGATACGTCAGTCCCGCCTGTTGTAATCCTCTGTAGGTTGTGTCACCGTTGTGGATACATTCCCGCCCGTGGCACTGCATGTTGTGGATAGTCCCGCCTACTACAACTCCTCCGTAGGTTTTTGATACGATAGTCCCGCCTACTATACTCTTCTCTTCTCTTCTTCTTTCCATGGGCGACCGCCTTCGACTTGCCGAAGATTATGTCGTCGTGTCGGGTATACTGCACAAGGGGGGGGGGGGGTAACTATAACTTCTCTGTAGGTTTTAGATACGACAGTCTCGACAGTTACAACTCCTCTGACTCGGGCAGCCCGGCCAGTTCTGGCGGCAGGTGCAGCTCGGACCGCTCCTGTAGGATGGCCTTCACCACGCGCGGGTCGGGCCGCCACACGTCTGCCTCCGCGTCGATGTGCCGCACGGCGAAGAACCCGCGCGACGCCGCCTCCGCCTCCGACATCAATTAAGAAGCAATTAACATTTAGAATAACTAACTTGTGATTCATTGTCAAAATCATTTAAAAATTGCTAAAGTCAAGAAAAGTCCCAGGAGAAGTTTTTCAGAAACAGAATCACACAGCCCCTGTATGTTCTTACAATAATGGCTCGTTCAGCTTCAACTTTGGCCAGAAGCTTGTCAAACTTTCTCTCTAAAGTTTTCCGGTCCAAAAATGCTTTTGCTTTCTCCAATATTTTATTATACAAGTAACTCCTCTGTAGGTTTCAGATACGACAGTCTCGACAGTTACAACTCCTCTGACTCCGGCAGGCCGGCCAGTTCTGGCGGCAGGTGCAGCTCGGACCGCTCCTGTAGGATGGCCTTCACCACGCTCGGGTCGGGCCGCCACACGTCTGCCTCCGCGTCGATGTGCCTCACCGCGAAGAACCCGCGCGACGCCGCCTCCGCCTCCGACATCGCGTACGTCTCGGCGCCCTCCACAGCCAGCCACCCCTTCGCCGTGCGGTTGAAGTCCTTGTAGTTGGGGAGCTCCTGACGAGCGTCAGGGTTCACCTTCTCTAGATGGAAGCCCGATCCGTACGCGCCGTCTCCCACACCGCCGCTTCCGTCTCCTGCGAACGCACCACCGCCGCCGCCCGCTCTTCCCCCACCGCCGGCGGCACCTAGAAAGTCAGATACAAAACTAGAAAGGTGACATTTGCAAAGCAAATGCATCATGTTTACCTTCGCATATGGTCTACTCTTTTAATATATATATATATATATATATATATATATATATATATATATATATATATATGTATATGGTCAGACACGAGTCTAAATCCCTCCTGCTATAAAATGATGCAGTATGATGAAACCCAACACCAGTTACTACATGTATGGTGACAGACGTCTGGTTCAGGTCATTGACCTTATCAGCTTGGAGAAGAGGAGGTAACAGAGCAAAAACAGTATGTTTTTTTCGGCAAACACAATAAACACCTCTCTTGTGGCCTAATAAGTGGGGTCGTGTGGGCTGTGGCGTAACGCCAGAGTGCTCGACTCGGAACCAAGAGGTCCCAGGTTCGAGTCCTGACATGCCACAGATCTTGTGCCCTTGATTGGGAAAGGCACTTTACACGACTTTCCTCACTTCGCTCAGGTGAAAATGAGTATTGTCTGCATTGTATTTGTTTCTATGTGTGGGACACAACACCAGCAACAGCTGCCTGTGTCCCATGTGTATTTTATTGTTACAATTTCAATAAAATCTAAAAACAAACAAATAAACCAAAAAGCACCTCTCTTCCCCTCCGCCGCACCCATCACGGCCTGCACGGCGATATGTTCTCTGGTTAAACAAACAAACAAACAAACAAACAAACAAACAAACAAACAAACAAACAAACCTCTCTTCCCCTCCGCAGCGCCCATCACGGCCTGCACGGCGATATGTTCTCTGGTTAAACAAACAAACAAACAAACAAACAAACAAACCTCTCTTCCCCTCCGCTGCGCCCATCACGGCCTGCAGGGCGATATGTTCTCTGGTTAAATAAACAAACAAACAAACAAACAAACAAACCTCTCTTCCCCTCGGCAGCGCCCATGACGGCCTGCACGGCTCCCACCGTCTCCGGCTGGTCTCCCACCATGCCCTTCTCCAGGTACGTGGCGAACGGAGCGCCGCGCTTCCGCAGGTGGGTGAACGCGGGCTCCACGTCACCTGACGTCTGCATGGCGGCCGTCCAGGGGGTCATCGGCGCGCGGGGGATCACCTGCAAACAAAACAAACAAACAAACAAACAAACAAACAAATAGATATATTAAGTTTTGTTTTCCTTTTCAACAGATACATGAACTCTATATCTAGCATTTGTGCTAACGTAAACAATAGCCTGGGTTGTAACATTAAAACAACACTCCTGGCTAATCATTGGTTACAGCAACTGCAAGGTTCTAGATGTAGAGGTTCTTCGGAGGCTGCGGGAGACTAGTACTGTTCCAGATGCGTACTGCAGTATGTATGAAATTACCTACGTATAATACCTGATCCGACTCCATAACCAGCATGGACTTAGGCAGCATTTTAGATACTAATTTGTGGTTTGTAACTGTGTTTTACATGCAATTTCAACTAGATTGTATAGATCTTATAATATCCACCTAAACTCCAAAACTACGCCTTTTGCTACAAATGAAAATATTTTTACCATTGTAACTGTTTTTTTTTATCCAAACGTGATTATCATAAATTCGGTTTTAATTCGATGTTACACGCTGCGAATACCAATAAAGCCATCCTGTATTCTGTACCTACCTTCTGCCCCGGCTTCTTGGGCGGGACGAGTGCCGGTGGCTCTTCGGGGGCTGCGGGCTCATCCTTGGGAAGGAAAAGAAAGGAAAAAAAGAAAGGAAAAGAAAGCAAAGTTATCTAGATCCACTTTCAGCTCACTTAACTAAGTACTACTGACTACAGGAAGCATAGTGTAAAACTTACACAAACAGTAATGGAGATCCGAGTTATTCTCCCATCGTTTGTGATAGAGAAGACAAACACTATGTACAGTATCTACAGGTTTATCGTACAGAGGATATTCCCCTAGCTATGAACTCTGGACCACGGCTTAACGTCCGTCTGCGACCCTTTCCATAAGTGTGCATGTCGGGTGTGCGACAACAGCAGAGATTCGAACTCCGAACCTCTTGGTCCAGAGGCTCGGTCGTTAACCCTACTTACCTTGAATGGTTTCCCGTAGTACGGCAGGATCTCCGTTGGTGGCACGTAGATGAGGGAGAGCCACGGCTTGAAGCTGCGGATATCCTCCTTGGAGAACTGGACCACTGGACTACGCATGCTACACCACTGGACTACACATGCTACACCACTGGACTACACATGCTACACCACTGGACTACGCACGCTACACCACTGGACTACACATACTACACCACTGGACTACGCATGCTACACCATTGGACTACGTATGCTACACTGCTGGACTACGCACAGTTCTTACCTTGAATGGTTTCCCGTAGTAGGGCAGGATCTCCGTCGGTGGCACGTAGATGAGAGAGAGCCACGGCTTGAAGCTGCGAATGTCCTCCTTGGAGAACTGGACCACTGGACTACACATGCTTCACCATTGGACTACACATGCTACACCACTGGACTACGTATTCTATGCCGCTGGACTTCACACAGCCGGACTACACACGCTTCTTACCTTGAATGGTTTTCCGTAGTACGGCAGGATCTCCGTTGGTGGTACGTAGATGAGGGAGAGCCACGGCTTGAAGCTGCGATTGTCCTTTAGAGAACTGGACCACTGGACTACGCATGCTACACCATTGGACTACGCACACTATACCACTAAACTACACATACTACAGCGCTGGACTACGCACGGTTCTTACCTTGAATGGTTTCCCGTAGTAGAGTAGGATCTCCGTCGGTGGCACGTAGATGAGGGAGAGCCACGGCTTGAAGCTGCGGATATCCTCTTTAGAGAACTGGACCACTGGACTACACATGCTACACCATTGGACTACGCACACTATACCACTAAACTACACATACTACAGCGCTGGACTACGCACAGTTCTTACCTTGAATGGTTTCCCGTAGTACGGTAGGATTTCCGTCGGTGGGACGTAGATGAGGGAGAGCCACGGCTTGAAGCTGCGGATGTCTTCCTTGGAGAACTGGACCACTGGACTACACATGCTATACCACTGGACTACGCACAGTTCTTACCTTGAATGGTTTCCCGTAGTACGGCAGGATCTCCGTTGGGGGCACGTAGATGAGAGAGAGCCACGGCTTGAAGCTGCGGATGTCCTCCTTGGAGGTCTGCACCACAGGACTGAGCATGCTATACCACTAGACTACGCATGCTAGACCACTGGACTACGCATGCTAGACCACTGGACTACGCACGGTTCTTACCTTGAATGGTTTCCCGTAGTACGGCAGGATCTCCGTTGGTGGCACGTAGATGAGGGAGAGCCACGGCTTGAAGCTGCGAATGTCCTCCTTGGAGAACTAGACTACCGGACTACACACGCTACACCACTAGACTTCTTATTCTACACCACTAGACTACGTATGCTACACTGCTGGACTACGCACGGTTCTTACCTTGAATGGTTTCCCGTAGTACGGCAGGATCTCCGTTGGGGGCACGTAGATGAGGGAGAGCCACGGCTTGAAGCTGCGGATGTCCTCCTTGGAGAACTGGACCACGCGCCGCTGCCGCTTCTGGTACAGCTCCGCGCCCTTCCCGCTCTCGGCTGTCTTGCCGTACGTGCGGTCGTGCATCGTGGACGGACGGGTCACTATGGAGATTAAAAAAAAACGCAAAAACATCAAGAAGTTGGTATTTAGCTAATCATTTACTTTGTTAGAACACCATGCACTAGGAGGCACAATAATTGGTATAAAAACCTATTTGAACAAGCTTCCATTTTCCCAACAGACACGAATTATTTCGTTTGTTTAAGACACAAAGAATCAGGTCCAAACCAGATCAGAGTTGATATTGTGGACTGGCAATGGCTTTGTACACTAATGCTTGAGTATTCCTTAACTTAAGATTGTGTTCACTACATGTACAGGCCCCGTCTGAAACAGGATAGACTTAACAGTAGACACAATAGATAGTATAGACGGGGGGCGATACAGGCTTCCAGATATCATTGACCCACTACTTGGTCACGTGTTCAAGGCAATTTGGTCAGTCAACATGAAGAAGACTGTATGGACGAACTACACTTTGTTCTTGAAATAAAATTTCCGAAGGATTTCTCGTTTTGGCTATACAATTTACACTACTTGTATCATAGGTAATGGCGCCAAACAAACAAATAAACAAACAAACAAACAAACAAACAACTGACCTATTCCCAGCTTCCGTCTGTTGAGCTCGTGCCCTTTCCTGGCGGCAGAGTCCCCGGCTAGCGTGTCGGTCCCGTCCGGCATGGCGCCCCCGCCTGGCCGGGCCTGGGGGAGGTGCAGCCCAGTTAACGGTCATCAACAACATTACCTAGGGTATAGAATTTTCTTCTGCTGGCAGGTGAGAACCTTACTGGTTGTGTCAGAAGAAAATTCCATACCCTAAGTATCTTCCAACCTGATGAAATTATTTACGGAAATCAACATTACCTTTTGCAATTTGATAAACGTACGCTCTAGGCTTGTAGGGACGGTACGGAAAATTGCTAGGTTTCTGGACTTCCCTGCATGCTCTTTTTCATTGTAACATTGCATCAGGCATCACTTGAACAGCATTGTTTTAAGTGTAACGTTTTCTGGAAGTGTAACGGCCTTGTTGTATCCAGAACCGTACTTTAATCAGATCAGTGCTCGGGCACGGTACTTGAAGGTACAAGCGTATACCCAGAACCATGCCTGGTGCAAAACTACGTTCTTGGATACGCAGAGTCTATCCAGAACCGTGTCTGATCCTAGCCCTAACTCTTGAACTAGAACTAGAAGAACTTCAGAACTAAAGAGGCACGGTTCTGGATACGATAGAGACTATCCAGAACCGTGCCTGATCCTAACCAATTCAGTCATAGACTCAGAAATGCACAGTACTGGATAAGTTGCCCCTGTACTGGAGTTACCTGTGCCTGCATGTCGACGGGCCTGTCCTCCTCCGTGGGCGTGACATACTCCCCGCCCAGCGGCCCGCCCAGCTCCTTCTGTCCGCCCAGACCGAGCATGCGGTCGTAATCCAGTCGCGACATCGGCGGGCCGGGAACCTCTGGAGCCCCTGCAGCCGCGAGCGCAGCCTCCGCCGCCCGCCTTGCCGCCTCCTCCTCGGCAGCCAGCCGGGCGTCTCGCTCAGCCTTCCGCCGGTTCAGCTCATCCCAGTCGATGTCGATAACGGGCAGCATGTCGCCGTCGGTCGGAATTCCCCAAACGGACGCGTCGTAAACCCCTTCATAGCCTTCCGGCGCCTTCCATTGCGAGCCCAGCTCCGAGTCTCGGTACTGTACGTCCCCTGGTGTCCACACGTTACGCTGGAAACCGCAGAATTTTTTATGTTGAATAACTGAATTTTAACATTGTATGCTTAATGATGACAAGTGTTAATGTATACTTAGTCTAGTAGTAATCATTTCTATAGACTGACACCTCTGTAAATAGCCTCACAATTCAGCCCTCCACGGCTGCCGGTAGGCATGTATATCTTTTGCAAAGAACTATAAATTTAAAACAAGTCTACTACTACTACTACTACTACTACTACTACTACTACTACTACTACTACAACTACAACTACACAACTACACAACTACTACTACTACTACTACTACTACTACTACTACTACTATAACTACACAACAACTACTACTACTACTACTACTACTACTACTACACAACTATTACTACTACTACATACTACTACTACTACTACTACTACTACTACTACTACTACACAACTACTACTACAACAACTACTACTACTACTACTACTACTACAACTACACAACAACAACTACTACTACTACTACTACTACTACTACTACTACTACTACTACTACTACTACACAACTACTACTACTACTACATACTACTACTACTACTACTACTACTACTACTACTACACAACTACTACTACTACTACTACTACTACTACTACTACTACTACAGATGACTTGAAGTGATGTGGAAAAGTGTTGTAGGATTTTGCAGACGATTTGATGTGATTGAGTAAAGAGACTTTTTTTACACAACCAACTTCAGGGCAATTCTGACTGGTTCACATTGCACTGCAGCACAGGTGTCGCTGCTATGTGCTGCAGTGACTTACCAACCTGATGAAACTATTCAACGATTTGATGTGATGTTGTGCGAAAGTGCTGTATGATGTTACGCACCTGGAAACCACAGTCCTTACAGCGGATACTACTTTTGTGGCTTTTGCATTTGATACGTGTAGTTTTTCATCAAAAACTTGTACGCAATCGGCGCTGCTATGTACTCGTGAATTCGAACAATCAATAAATGTTTACGTTTTATGTATAGACTGGTTTATTAATTAATCCCAGGACCCACTGGCAGCCGAGATGCATTCGGCTGAATTGTTGGGTCTGGTTACAAAATACTACATCATTACGATTACAAATGGGCTGTACAGCTGTTTACACACATAGGGATAAAATTTAACAATTGTTTAAAACCTTAAATACGTTATACTATTATTACAAATATTGAAATATCTTAAAAGAGTAATTTATCGAAAGGTTCTTAAAAAACGTTAAAGATAAGATAAGAGATGTGGGAAAGTGCTGTATGATTGTACGCACCTGAAATCCGTAGTCCTTACTGCGGATGTACATGGACGAGGCCGAGCTGGTACCGGCGTGAGCCTGGAAGGCGGGCGGGGCCTGCTCCTCAGCTTCCCCGAAGCCGGGCTGCCAGACGTGCCGCCGGTACTGAACCTTCTGGTACTTAAAGTCAGGCTTGCCCAGGATGGCCTCCACGGGAATTACCTGCGCCGTCATGGTGAGGTCTAGCCGGGAAGCTGGTGCGGAAGGACGGGGTGATCTGGCTGGGCAGGTAGTGTCCAATGTACAGGGGTGGTGTGGGGGTCTGGCCGGGCAGCGGTCCGGTAACTACGGTCTGAGGAGGGAAACAGGACACAGTTTTAGTCATTGGGTGAAGGGACCAACCAACCAACCAACCAACCAACCAACCAACCAACCAACCAACCAACCAACCAACCAACCAACCAACCGACCAACCAACCGACCAACAAACAAACAAACAAACAAACAAACCAACCAACCAACTGACGAACTAGCCCCACATGCAAAACAAAACAAAACAAAACAAAACAAAACAAAACAAAACAAAACAAAACAAAACAAAACAAAACAAAACAAAACAAAACAAAACAAAACAAAACAAAACATACACAAAGACTGAAGTGAAAGGAATATAGTGACTTGAGGTGTTAGAGACAAAGGAGAATCATAATATTATCATTCCGACAGTCGTAAAAAGTCTATGTGTACAACATCTCTGTCTATAACATCTAACAGTATATCTACAATTTGCAACATTTATATCTATGCAATAAGTGCAAAGTTTACGCGTCTACATCAGATATACTAGTAGTTAAACACAATCATGAACAGTCCAGCGAGCTGAGAATATTTATTTCAGACGAACCCTGCCACCCAAACCGATATGGCGGCTACCCCTCCCCCTTAATGCATAGTAACCTCCAAGTAGAAGTGGGGAGCAACTTGTAAAATGTTTTTACAGAAGGTTTAACTGTGCACTCTTCTAGCAGTCCACGTTTTCATTTCGGCACTTTGCTCTATTAGACGATCGGGATACTAGAAATACAAGTACAAAATGCACCAAAACCAAGCATAAAACACTGCGCCGTACACCCCGCATCTGCTTGGAGACTGAATATATATCGAGTACAACATACTAACACGGAGAGCGCGCATGCCGGGCGCGTCTGGGCGGACAGAAAAATGTCACAAGTACATGGACCTGCGTTCTCCCACGGGACAACACGGTCTTACAAGCAATTCACGCCGACAAGCAGACTACTTAGATGGCTTTAAGGTCGCAATTGTTGTAACAAACAGTAAAACAGGGCTAAAATGTGGAATAATTACCGTAAGAAGCGGTTGAGGTTATGTAGAGGAGGATATCCCAGCCCAGTGCGGGGTTAGAGCGGTATTTGGCGCTGCGGGTTCTATTTGGGACGGGCGAAATTTGATCATGTCATAAGTGTGAATGTCGCTGATGTCAGGGAGTCAGGCTAAAGCAGAGAGACAATCACAGACCATAGCGGGACGAACTTGTGGTTTTCTCTCTTCTTTTAAACCCTCAAGAACGAAAATCATTCCTAAATGTTACGTTCATATACGTCAGCGTGTGATGCTTCTTAGATGACCATTGAAAATTACAAATCAGAGGTTTTCAAAACTATAGTGATAATTTGTTAATAGACAGAAAAACAGTATTAATTTCGAATTGTATATTGAATACAAGCCTCAGTTCGGGTTGGGTGAAGATATGGAGTTTTTGTGGGACTATAAGGATATGTGATATATGGGTCCAACACCAATGATAGCCTCAGCTTCTTAAACGAGTTTTCACAGGTTTCCTGCCTAAACCATCGCAAAAATATCAAGAAATTCCTCTATTTAAAAGACCAAACCTTGTCCTGACGTGTACAATCCAAAACTTTCCTGTTTGTACCTTAATCTTACAGCTTCTGCTGTCTTTCCGCCCTTATAATATCGTCGTGTTATGCTAAAAACTACAGGGCTGTAACGGTTTCAACGGACACGTACAGAAACAAACCAGAAGAGTGCAAACATCTCTTAAAACGGCGGAGCTTCGACAATCACAGTTATTCGTATCGCAGACTTGTAAAGTGTGAGATTGCAACATTAAAAAATTGCAACATTAATTGCAACACTCACGGATCCGCAGGTCGTTCCTGGAAAAAGGCCACCTGATATGTGTAGCTGCTCGCCCGACGCTATTTTTGGCGGGAAACATTCCAGGAGAACCCGCGCATTTTTACTGGCACGGACGACGCGATAGCCTCCAAATCAAGCTCCTGGACGTGTTTTCATACACCAGTTTTTGCTGACTATGTGCTTTTTCTTTTGTTTCTGCATTTTCTCATCGTCTAGTCACAGTAAGTGCCACATAGGTTGGAAGAACGACAGGTTTTATTGATACGAAAAAGGCAGAGAAAAATGGATATGGAAGAAAAAACAGCTTCAAAACGCCTTCCGGAGTCTGCTTAGAGGCTACCAAACCTCATGACTGCTACACTAGCCACCATACTGAGGGCACAGCTGGCACGCTCAATAATATCGCAGTTCTCTCAGTAAACTAACTGGGAGGCAGCTTAGGTCCTTTATAGTTCGAGCTTAAGTTGACAGTGAACTTATGAAGTTACATACTTAGTCTTTGGTAATATAGAAAAAACTGTCTCTTCATTCATATTTTATCGATTTTGACCAATTTTCGCTGTTTTAGTGGAGTTAATATACCCGCCAAGTCCGTGGCAATAAACATCTTTCATGTCTTCAGGATATCTAGTTTCAGCAACATGGCGGCTAGCTGTGGCCGTGTGAAACAGCGACCCCTAACGTATCTGTTCAACACTGCACTTGAGATGAAAAGTCTGACCCTTTCTTTGTACAATGTCTAGCTGCGAAGTACAGATAGAAGATGTAAAAAAAACAGGCACGACATTGCAGTAAAGGTTCAATCAAAGTCAAATCACTTTTATTTGCAGTTCTAGATTCAAAAACACACTCTGCGAACAACAAACTACCTTAACAGGAACAACAGGATTTTTTTTTGGCCTGAAGACTGTCAAAAGCACAAAATCATTTTCACATCAATGGCTCGGATTTTGTAACTTTAGGCCTATCTTAAGCACACTACAGAAAATATCTTAGTTTTCATATTTCTAATATATTGTAAGATTTTATGTAACATCTGTGTCCATAATATCACCAGGGTCCATAATATTGGCACCTTGAGAAATAGTGTGCTTAAAGATATTTTTACTGCAACATACTTTTGGCATGCACTCCTGCACACCTCAAATGTACATACCTAGGGTATGTTGCAGTAAAAATATCTTTAAGCACACTATTTCTCAAGGTGGCGATATTATGGACCCTGGTGATATTATGGACACAGATGTTGATACTATAAGCACCTTCATTCAATCACATTGCAACTTACTGCATTAAAAATAGAATTTTTCTATTTTATACGCAATGCTTTATCTTAACATGCATACAAATTACAAGCATTTACAACATTCTGTTGATTCAAATTTTAAGACCAAAACCTCACATTCTGACATAGGGTTAGGTTAGGGGTGTTGGAACATACAGTTGATTGAACATATTGTAGGGTGTTGGAATATAGGGGTGTACCCAAGCAAAACTGCTACATTGCAGACATTACATGTCAAGTTAAAACAAAAAAAAGACAACTTTGAAAATATATTTCCTGAATTGGCTTGTTCTACTGACATCATGAGCTAGAATAACAATGGGTGTCTGAAGTACAGAGAAGTTTATAATTTATGTAGAAGTTCTGTAGTCCTCTGTGTGTTGGAGCTGCCATGGAAAAATGTATACAGTATCAGTAACTGTACTGCAACCATTCAAATTGTACTGCTGTATAGTACAGACTCATTGTTGGTCAGTATAAATAACAAAAATGGCTTAAGGGGTAGAAAGTTTCCACAACAGGTACAACTTAAGTATAAGTGTGAATTTATCCCAGTATGAGTATGAGTTCAATCTGTTTTTATTTGCCTTATTTTGTCTTGTATTTTCAAGCAAAGATTTATCTTACAAGCATCATAACTGTACTAACAAAGCCAGATCTTTTACAAGATGAAGAACATCTGATTCTATCTACAGTACAGTCAAACTTACATTAACTTTGAAGGATCAATGAATCTTTTAAAGAGTGTAGGACAAGCTGTAACCAATCTTAATTAAAAAGCAATAGGCAATAGCTAATACAGCTGAAAATCAACAAGTCACAAATTTCCACATTACAATTATTCCTGCTAAAATTCATTACTGGTAGCCTCCACGAAAACTTCCAAAGGGGTTACATTTGGTTAACACCAATACACATATTGGATGTTTTGCTGTTGCCTAGGTGATGACAGTTGCCTAGGTGATGATAGTTGCCTAGGTAATGACTGTTGCCTAGGTGATGGTGGTTGCCTAGGTGATGTCTGTTGCCTAGGTGATGACTGTTGCCTAGGTGATGGTGGTTGCCTAGGTGATGGTGGTTGCCTAGGTGATGACTGTTGCCTAGGTGATGGTGGTTGCCTAGGTGATGACGGTGGGTTGATCGCGGCCGGTCAGTTCTCGCAGTTGGGACAACTTCAGCGCGATTTCTACCAGTGGCTTCAGCATAACCTGAAAAATAGCATCATTCCTTCTGTTAGAAAACGTAAAGTTTATAATAAGACTTCAGATCCAGCACAAAAAAAAAATTCTCTCTCCTAGAGCTTTCCACCAGTCACTCTGGTCTTCCTCAGTAGACTGACCCTGTCAACACTGGGTCAGTCTACTGAGGAAGACCAGAGTGACTGGTCGAAAGCTCTAGGTGAGAGAACTTACAATAACCCTCAATCTATATACTCTCAATTACTTGACAAATGTGTTAAATATCTACAAACAAACCAACCAGAAAATATCTACAAACAAACAAAGAAAACAAAGTGAATGCCTAGGAACCTACCTGTGCGTCCAGTTTCTGCTTTGCTGCGTCTGTCTCGTAGCTGTCCACGTACATGCGGATCGTGGCCCCCACGCTTCCTGTCCCGCTCAGACGGAAAATCACTCGAGATCCATCCTCAAACACGATCCTCAGGCCCTGCACAGGAGAAGTACATGTACATGTATAATATGTTAACCTTCTTCCTGCTGTCTAACTCATAAGCAATAAAAAAATTGGTACCCAAACGCTACTTCAGTGTTCTAACTTAGGTTAAACATCAACTTGCTGTAGGAAAAGTCAAAGCAGATTAAGCAGATGACATCTGTTTGAAGAAAAAACTAAGACAAAGGCGTTTGTTTTTTCTGGTGAAAAGAATAGAGTTAGGATCAGGCACAGTTCTGGATATTAGGCATGGCCTGTCCAGAACTGTGCCTGAGCATGAGTAAATGAGATAAACCTATGTATAACTACATAAACCTTAGTTTGTAAAAATGATTTCTACCAACACAGATGAGCTTTCATACAGAATAAACCTATGACAGATAATACCTGTTTAGTAGAGACACTCCCATCTATAGGGTCTGTGTACGTGAAGTTGTCTCCCTTCGCGACCTTGTAGGTCTTGTCTCCGTGGGAGAACTCCTTCCCGACGAAGGTCGCGCCTGTGATCAGCTGTTCCACGTTTGCCATCATCTGATTGGCTGGAGCTGCATCAACGTTCTCGTAGTCATACCTAATATGGAAGACATCACCTGTCAATCATAGTGAGCACATCATCTGATTGGCTGGGGCTGCATCAACGTTCTCGTAGTCATACCTAATATGGGAGACACCACCTGTCAATCATATTGAGCACAGAAAGGCTCCACCCCTGTGCAATTACCAAAACCATGGCTGGTAGTCCAATTAAGTTCCCAATTGCTGTCAGGTAAAAGGAAAACATATCCTTCAAGGTGAATGTATTCTAAATCTTTCACACTGCAATCACCCTTTAGGTTAAGACAGCTAGAGTTGCTCAGTTCTTGTTATGTGAAGCTTTAAGGATCGTTTAACTCTCAATATTGTTGGAGGCAAGAACTTTACACCTGACATTAAATACTTGACTATTTAACAGGTAAACTAGGAATTTAGAAACTTAAGATTTTTAAAGTCAACTCCATACATAACGAGTGATGACAGATATCTTCTGGTTTGAATCTAAACAGTGGAAGATAATGTGCAGGGATTCCAAAATAACGCCCTTGCAATTTGAAAAATGACTGCCACAGCCATGATGATGGAATACACATAGTACCAAGATATCTTGAGCAACATCTTAAGACATATCTCACCTTGTGAAGAAGTTCCTTCCGTACTTGGCCCAGTGAGCCTGCACAATCTCCTCCACACTAGCCTTCCTGGCAGCCATGATGGACAGCCACGAAATTGGAGTAAACTTTCTTCTAGACTAGTAAATCATGAAATATGTCTTAAAGACGTTGCTCACCTTGTGAAGAAGTTCCTTCCGTACTTGGCCCAGTGCCCCTGCACAATCTCCTCCACACTAGCCTTCCTGGCAGCCATGATGGACAGCCAGGACATTGGAGTAAACTTTCTTCTAGTAAGTCTTCAAATATGTCTTAAAGACATTACTCACCTGGTGAAGAAGTTCCTTCCGTACTTGGCCCAGTGAGTCTGCACAATTTCCTCCACGCTAGCCTTCCTGGCAGCCATGATGGACAGCCAGGACATTGGGAGTAAACTCCTAGTGAGTTGTTTCTTCTAGTGAGTCTTGGGAATATGTCTTAAGGACCTTGCTCACCTGGTGAAGAAGTTCCTTCTGTAGGTCTCACCAAAATAAATGCTTCTTGAGTTATCATGCTAAACCACGCACACACATACACACATACACACACACACACACACACACACACACACACACACACACACACACACACACACACACACACACACATACACAAACACATGCTACAGAAAACATAACCTTGGTAAAGGTAAGAAAAAAAGCTTACCTTGTGAAGAAGTTCCTTCCGTACTTGGCCCAGTGAGTCTGCACAATCTCCTCCACGCTAGCCTTCCTGGCAGCCATGATGGACAGCCAGCTCATGACCGCCCAGAACCCGTCCTTCTCCCGGATGTGGTCCGACCCCGTCCCGAAACTCTCCTCCCCACAGATGGACAGTTTCCCTGCGTCCATCAGGTTACCAAAGAACTTCCAGCCTGCAAAAGGGAAAGGATAGAAAATAAAAACTTTTATCCAAAATTTCATGTTTACCTTTACAGATAATCTGAAGGAAAAGATATTGTTTTTTCTCTGTTTCTTCTTCTTCTCCAACAAATAAGGTCAATGACCTGGACCTGATGGCTGTCACCATGGTGACTGGTGATACCCTGTGGTGTTGGGTTAGATTATGTAGCAAGTGGAAGGACAGAGTTGGAGAGGTTGGCCACCTTAGATGTATTATATGAATGTGTTTGCGAAGGATGTGGTCTGACCCTGTCCCAAAACTCTCCTCCCCACAGATGGACAGTTTCCCTGCATCCATAAGATTTCCGAAGAACTTCCAGCCTGCAGAGGATTTGATGGGAATCATGTTTAAAATGTTGTTTTTACCATTTATCACTTCGATTGGGTCTCTACATTGTACGTCTGTAGTCTCCACCAGACTTCTTTTGCAGGGTGAATAAATCATAGAAATCGGCCTAAAAAGGGTATTACAAGGTAGCCGGCAAGAGAAGCTCCATTTCCCCGCCAAGAAATGGAGCTTCTCTGGCCAGCTACCTTCTCTCGCCAATTAATACCCTTTTTAGGCCGATTTCTATGATTTATTCACCCCGCAAAAGAAGTCTGGTGGAGACTAGTACGTCTGTGTCTGTAACGTTATTTGTAAATAATTGTGTTGTTGTTTTCACAATCATTGTAGTTTTAAATGTATGTGCCCAGGTATGTTTGAAAACAGATCTGTACTAAGATCTGAGATATACTCTGGTTTAATAAAGAAACTTGAAAGTTTTATTATCATACTATGAAACTTGTCTCTTGCCAACCTGATGAAACAATTGACAAATTTTGGAGCCTTGCTTGACATGTGATCTGTGCATACGTAAACAAGAAGCCAGAGTAAAAACACATCCTATTCACAACTGAAACTTGAGATGGTTGACCTTGCGGGTTCAAGGACAACAAAATGGCAGCTGCATCGGCAAGTTTGGGAGAGCAATTCCAAGAAGAACTGTCCTGCAGCATCTGCCTGGAGCTGTTTACCAGGCCCAAGGTGCTGCCCTGTCAGCACACCTTCTGTCAGGACTGTCTGAGGGACCATGCAGAGGTTCGGACGCCCTTCCATTGCCCAAACTGTCGTCAGCAGTTCAGGCTGCCACCCCAGGGGGTCGCAGGTTTGCCAGACAACCACTTGGTTACAAGTTTGTGTGAAAGACTGAAGAACCGGGTTACACTGTCAGGAGAAACAAGGGAACAGCCCCAGTCTGAAAACATGTGCAGCTTTCACCCCTCCAAGGGGCTCAAATTGTACTGCAAACTGTGCAAGATACAAGTTTGTGAACAGTGTTCAGAGGAAACTCATAATGGCCACGGGACAACAACCATCACAAAAGCTGTGCAGGAAAGAATACCTAAAGTCCAGGCCTTGATCCATGAGGGGAGGAACATTTTGGGAGGTTATCACAGCTTCATCAAAGGTCTAGAAGAGACAGAGAAAACTTTGAATAGGAAAAAAGAGGAGACAAATGACGGCATTATTCAAGCGTACAACCAGATGGTGAAAAAGCTCACGGTAAGAAAAGACATCCTTTTGTCTGAAGCAGTCAAAAAACACAAGAAGAACTTGCAGAAAATAAAGACTGAAAGGAAGAAAGTGTCGGCAGACGTCAATGAACTGTCTGCTGCCTGTTATCGAGCAAAACTAGAAATGGAGAGGAAAGGAAAGGAGCTTCTAAGTCAGGAAACTATTTTGACATTGACAGTAGAAAAGTACAGAGGAAAAGCAGCACTAACTCCGGTACAAACCCAGCCTGCTGTCTTTCAGCCCACAGACACCCCCGTGCCAGTATTGGGACAAGTGACCGTCCCCTCTCCCCCAAAGGCACCAATCCCAAAAACACGTGCAGCAAGGGGCAAAGGTCATCACCATGGTAACCAAAGGCAGTCTGCACCACCATCAAGAACAAGACGACCACCTCCATCTAGTAACACTGTACCAAAGGGCGCAGGTCATCACCAAGGTAACCAGAGTCAAACAGAGCTTCAGCCCACGTTTGGCGGAAAAGGATCACAAACGGGAAAGTTTAACGGTCCAGCCGGCATTACAGCATCAGAGAAAGGGGAGATCTTTGTGGCAGACAGAGGGAACCATAGAGTCCAAGTCTTCACCCTGCAGGGAACGTTTGTCCGACAGTTTCCAACAGTTATTTCAGGTGGAGAGATAGAGCCGTATAACGTGGCCACAGACGGGGAGGGGAACCTGTGGGTGGTGGGGAGGACAGAGTCTGCTCAACAACATGTAGCGGTGCTGTGTGTAGCAAGTGTAGCATGGTCCGAGTGCTGAGGACAATTGAGCTGGAGAACACGTGTTGGGAAAAGGGAGCTGCCGTGGACACCAGGAGGAACCACATCCTTGTTACCAAAATTACAGAAGACCACCATGGTAAAGTGCAGGTGCTCAGAACGGATGGAACACTTGTGAGAACTGTGCATCATAAGCTAGAGATGGAGTGGCCACAGTACATGAACATCACTGTGGACAGAGAAGGGAACATTCTTGTGTCAGATTGGGACAATCACTCTGTATCTGTGTACAACAATGCAGGAGGGTTTCTGTTCCAGTTTGGAGGTGAGGGAAGTGGTGAAGGTCAGCTGAAGTATCCCCTTGGCATCTGTACAGATGTGGCAGGGAACATCATCGTGGCAGACAGGGGAAACGGCCGTGTGGAGATGTTTGACAAAAGAGGAAAATTCATCAAACACATCGCTACAGACATGGCAGCACCCCATGCTGTTGCCATGGCAACACAGGGACAGCAGCTGGTAGTGACTGATTGTGCCAGCAACACAGTCACAATATTTTCCAACTTCTAAACTGGGGCAAGTATAGTGGAGTGACACTCTGAAACCACACAATTTTATAATATCTAAAACTTTACGAATTCTTTAGGGAGTAATGTTACATGAAACTTGATTTGTAGCTTTTACAAATCAAAGATGTTCACATTTTAGTGTGTAAGAAAAATATTAACATTAAATTCAGCTGGAACTATCTGCTATGCTATTTTTATTTGTTTTACTGTATAATCTGTGTGTAATGTACCATGTACCATGTCTTGATCTATGTCAAATATTGATTTTGTACTTTTGTTCTTTGATGTCTCACTATAAATTAAAGTAATTCTTTTGATTTAAGTCGACTTTTACAGTAGAATTTGGTTGCTCACTGGTCTGCTACTGTATGTAGGTTCTACAATTAAGACATGACAGACAGCTATGAAAGAAAGAAACAAGTTTACATTAACAGGTGGGCAATGACATAATTTCAGAAACCAAGAGCAAAAACGGAGAGCCAACAACAGGTGAACTTCAGTGGAACTTTGAAACAGGAGAGTCAATATCATTGATATCATAAGGCCACACCAATTTAATTTCTTGGTTAACGGATTTTTCTAGAAAAATAATAGAGCGGGCGGGCGAAAAAAAATAAAAATAAAAACAGGCCTAGGCATCGTATTATGGCCCAAAATGGTACGATAGGAGCCATGAAGTCAACACACCAGGTTGGTTCAAAATTCAAACAATGAATTTTGAACTTTTAATGATACCGTTGCATTGAAAGATGGAATAACTGTAACAACTAGGATGAAAAGGTCTGTTTTCAACTGTTCAGGGCAAAATATGAGCATTTTGCAGTTGATTCTGGATTTTTATTTTTATTTGCAAATCTGAAAAAAATGAAGCGGCGAATCCGTTAACCAAGAAATTAAATTGGTGTGGCCTAAGCTTGGAAAAGAGGAGAAAATGGTCCGTTTTAAACAAGTCCTGGTCATGATACAGAACTGTCCTGTGCAGGTGCAAGCATGTACTGGAGCATTGTTCACTCTTACAAGTGAGTTCAAACACCTGATCTGTGTACCCAATAACCCTGTGTAAACACCTGCCATTCAGGTAAGCAGGGTGATGGGAACTTAAGAGGGCTGACCTTACACCTGGTTTTTAAAGGTCAACAAAATGGTGGCTGTACAGTGAAGTTTGGGAGAGCAATTCCATAAAGAGGTGCCCTACAGGTACATGAATGATTGTTGGTGGTTTGTAACATGCTGGGAAGACCCTTCTTGGCAGCACTTTTGGGAACTGCCAACTCTGTTAGCTGATTGTTGTCAAACAGAATTATCTATTGGCACTTAAAGGCTGATTTTACTACTTTTAGAGGCTTGGGAGGGCAAACAACATGGCGGCTGCACCGTTGAGTCTGGGGGAGCAAATCTCAGAAGATCTGTCCTGCAGCATCTGCCTGGAGCTGTTCACAAGGCCCAAGGTGCTGCCCTGTCAGCACACCTTCTGTCAGGACTGTCTACAGGACCATGCAGGGAGGGGAGGGACCTTCCAGTGCCCAATCTGTCGCAAGCAAGTCAAGCTGCCAGGCAAGGGGGTTGCAGCTTTGCCCGACAATCTCATGGCAGCAAATATGTGTGAAACGCTACAAAACCGGGCTACACTGTCAGGGGAAAGAAGGGAGCAACCCCAGTCTGAAAACATGTGCAGTTTTCACCCCTCGAAGGGGCTTGAATTGTACTGCAAACTGTGTCAGATACAAGTTTGCGAACAGTGTTCAGAGGAAACTCATAATGGCCACGGCACAACAACCATCAAAAAAGCTGTGCAGGAAAGGATACCTGCAGTCCAGGCCTTGATCCACGAGGGGAGGAACATTTTGGGAGGTTATCACAGCTTCATGAAAGGTCTAGGACAGACAGAGAAAAACCTGAATAGAAAGAAACAGGAGACAGACAAAGGCATCCACCAGGCCTACAACCAAATGGTGAAGAAACTAGAAAAGAGAAGGGACCAACTCTTGTCTGAAGCAGAAAAAGATCACAAGAAAAACTTACAGAAAATACAGAGTGGAAGAGACAGTGTGTCGGCAGACATCAATGAACTGTCTGCTGCCTGTGGTCAAGCAGAACAAGAAATGGAGAGGAAAGGAAAGGAGCTTCTTAGTCAGGAAACTATTTTGACACTGACAGTAGGAAAGTACAGAGGAAAAGCAGCACCAACTCCTGTACAAACCCAGCCTGCTGTCTTTCAGCCCACAGACACCCCCGTGCCAGTATTGGGACATGTGATGGTCCAGTCTCTCCCAAAGGCACCAATCCCAGCAGCACCTGCAGCAAGGGGCAGAGGTCATCACCATGGTAACCAAAGGCAGTCTGTCCGGTCTCTCCCATCTGCATCAATCCCACCACCAAGAACAAGAGGACCACCTCCATCTATTAACGCTGTACCAAAGGGCGCAGGTCATCACCAAGGTAACCAGAGTCAAAAGGAGCTTCAGAGGGTGACGTTTGGTGGAAAGGGATCAGAGTCGGGAAAGTTTAACGGTCCGGTTGGTGCTACGATGTCAGGGAGAGGGGACCTGGTCTTTGTAGCAGACTGTGGGAACCAGAGGATCCAGGTCTTCAACCTGCAGGGAACGTTTGTCCGACAGTTCCCAACAGTTGTGCCAGAGGAACAGATCCTAGGCCAGGGGAGTCTGCCACCACTGTCCACAGTAACAACAACTATCTCTGACAAAAAGTACATGAGACCATGCGACGTGGTCATGGACAAGATAGAAAAGCTGTGGGTGGTGGGGAGTGTAAGCCCTGCCAACTTAGCCGTGCAGTACAACAAACATGGCTGGATGCTGGGGAAAATAGACCTCAAGAACTCATGGTGGGACAGAGGAGTTGCCGTGGACACCAAGAGGAACCACATCCTGGTGACTGACATTACTGGAGAATGGTGCTTGAATGGTGGTGACCTGTATGCTCGAGTACAGGTGTTCAGGACAGATGGGAAACTAGTGAGAACTGTGGATCAGCATCAAGGGATTGGGTACCCACAGTACATGAACATCACTGTGGACGGGGTGGGGAGGATTCTTGTATCAGACTGGGACAACCACTGTGTTTCTGTGTACAACAAGGCCGGAGGGTTTTTGTTCCAGTTTGGAGGTTTGGGAAGTGGTGAAGGTCAGTTGAAGCATCCCTGTGGCATCTGTACAGACAGGGCAGGGAACATCATCGTGGCAGACAAGGGAAACGGCCGTGTGGAGATGTTTGACAAAAGAGGAAAATTCCTCAAACACATCGCTACAGACATGGAGGGCCCACAGGCTGTTGCCATGGCAACACAGGGACACCTGATAGTGACTGATTGTAGTAGCCACACAGTCACCATATTTTCCAACTTCTAAACTGGGGCAAGTAAGGGCTAAGCTACAGTGATGCTCTGAAATCACAGAATTTTATTCTTGAGAGTACCCAAAACTTGATTTTCAAGTTATACAAGACATCCACAATCATAATTTATTGGTGTCACAAAAGAACAAACTTTAAGTTCTTATAATAATATTACAAATCCTAAAAGACTTTAATTTAACCATTTAAGCTTGTCCTCAGGGCATAAGGAAATGAACTTCTTTTTCTTAATGTGTCATATTATGATTTATGTAAAATATTGATGTCCCTTTTGTATGCTTGACGTCTGTATACTTTTAATTATAAATAATACATAATTCAAGTCTTACAGTGGAATCTGGTTCAATGGTTAATTTTTGTCTGATATATTGCCTGCTATGTTCAATTTAAGATCTTCTTCTTCTAAGGTAAGATATAAAAGACAATAGCTCTGAAACACACTGCTGCATTAACAGGTGGTCAACAACAAAACTGAGAAATCCAAATACACAAAAACAAAAAGCCAACAAGAAGTGAGATAGTAGAGCTCTAGCATCAGAGGGTCAGTGTCATAAACATTGTTTAGGAAACAGAAGAAAACAGTGGCTGAATTGTCCATTTGGGCAAAACATTAGTCCATGTAGAACTTTCCTGTACATAGGCAAGCATGTACTGGAGCCTTGTTCACTTTTACAGGTGAGTTCAAACACCTGATCTGTGTAAGCAATAACCTTGTGTAAACACCTGTCATTCAGGTGAGGCAAGTAATGGAAACTTAAGAGGTTTGACCTCACAGGGTTCTAAAGGTCAACAAAATGGCGGCTGTACCGTCAAGTTTGGGGACACAGTTCCATGAAGAACTGTCCTGCAGCGCGCATCTGCCTGGAGCTGTTCACTAGGCCCAAGGTGCTGCCCTGTCAGCACACCTTCTGTCAGGACTGTCTACAGGACCAAGCAGAGGTGTGAGTGCACTTTTTGCTGCTGAAACTCTCGTCAGCAGGTCAGGCTGCCACCCCAGGGGTAATTGCAAGTTTGTCTGACAACTGCAATTTGATATAATGTATAAGTGCAGTCAGTAGAAGTATAAAGCCAAAAAGGCAGAAAAGACATTGCAGAAAGGATGGACCTCAAAAACTAAGGAATGGAAAACCTAAGAACTCAAACCTAAGAAACTCTGAGAGCTTAAAGGTAGGGAAGAAGACATTAAGAAAAACTGACTGCAGCCAGAGGCTGTTTCAACAACTACACTCAGTATACATGCAGCACATTATCATAATGTGTGAGAGGTTCCAACAGCATATATCATTATCAAAACAGTCAAAAGAAACAAGAAAACAAGCCCAGTCTGGACACAGGTGCAGCTTTCACCCCTCAGTGCCAGTATTGGGGCATGTGACGGTCCAGTCTCTCCCATCTGCACCTATCCTAACAGAAAGCCAAAGGGTAACATTTGGTGGATATGGATCAGGACCAGGGCAGCTGACCTATCCTTCTGGGGTTACAGTGTCAGAAGAAGGGGAGATCTTTGTAGCAGATTTGAGGAACCAGAGAATCCAAGTCTTCACCCTGCAGGGAACGTTTGTCCGACAGTTCCCAACAGTTGTGTTGGGGGAAGAGATGGAACCATATAATGTAGTTATGGAAGGGGAGGGGAACCTGTGGGTGGTGGGGAACACAGAGACATCTGGGTTTGCTGTGCAGTACACCAAACAGGGCAGGGTGCTGAGGAAGTTTGACCTACAGAAGACAGGGTGGGACAGAGGAGTTGCCGTTGACACCAGGAGGAACCACATCCTCATCACACAGACCACAGGAGACTGGCCTAACCTGCATGGTGCAATACGGGTGTTCAGGCCAGATGGAACACTTGTGAGAACTGTGGGTCAGCAGCAGGGGATGAAGCGCCCATGGTACATCACTGTGGACGGGGAAGGGAACATTCTTGTGTCAGACTTGTGCAATCACTGTGTGTATGTGTACAACGAGGACGGACAGTTTTTGTTCCAGTTTGGAGGTGAGGGAAGTGGTGAAGGTCAGCTGAAGAATCCATTTGGCATCTGTACAGATATATCTGGTAACATCTTTGTAATAGACAGGGGAAACAAACGTGTGGAGATGTTTGACAAGACAGGAAAATTCCTCAAACACATCGCTACAGGCGTAAAGGAGCCACAGGCTGTTGCCATGGCAACACAAGGACAGCTAGTCGTGACAGACTGTAGAAAGCACACAGTCACCATATTTCCAAACTTCTAAATTAAAATTCAAATTCTAACGAAACTATACTCAGTCTATTATTAAATTACATATTACTATGTAGGTTCCAATATTGTAGGGGATATAGAATATATACTTTATCAAACACTAGTCTTGTAATTCACAGAAAGCTTGATACTGCCTGTGCTGTTTTATTAGCCTGGGTACCATCCGGATTTTTGCTACGCAACGCCATGATTTTTTCGAGCGTTGCGTAGCGAAAATCCGGATGGTACCCAGGCTACTGTTTTATATCAAAGGGTTACTTATTTTCAGTCAACACTGAAAAGATCAATCATAAACCATAACATATTTGTAGAGGTTTTATCTTTCAACCAGGATCCCAAAACACTTTTTGGACAGAAAATATCTGTGTTAAAACTCAGATGAACTCCTTGCAGGCATGTGCTGTTACAGAGTTTGTGTTGAGACTGACTACCTGAACAGTGTGAACAAAGACTCTATAATTTATAAATTTATTAAATAAGACACTCAACAGGTGGGCACAAAACATGCTTTGTCGTTGCCCCTGTTACATGCTGTAGTTTCTTTATTAACAAGAAATCACAGAAGTTTTCAGACTTGTGGGAAGTAGTTTGGGCTTTAGGTGACCTTCAAATTTGAGCTAAGCCTTGTATCTTATGGATAAAGAATGGTTCAAGGTCACACCAGCTGAGTCTGACCTTTCAACCTCCTATCCTGCCTGTCAATCTTCCCAACACACACCTGCTATCAACCTACTCTGTTCAGACAGGCATATCCACAGTCACACAACGTGTTAGAAGCTTTTCGCATGCCAGGCAGGTACTACATGTTGGAGCCTTGCCAACTCTGTCTGGTGACTGTTATGCTAGACGCTCACACAGGAAATTAAAACGAATTATGCATGTGGAACTTGAAGGCTGACGTCATCATAAGGCTTGGGAGAAACAACAAAATGGCAGCTGCTGCACCATGGAGTTTTGGGGAACAAATCCATGAAGAACTGTCCTGCAGCATCTGCCTGGAGCTGTTCACCAGGCCCAAGGTGCTGCCCTGTCAGCACACCTTCTGTCAGGACTGTCTAGAGGTCCATGCGGGAAAGGAGGGGAGTTTTGAGTGCCCGAAATGCCGTCAGAAGACAACACTTCCAAGCCAGGGGGTCGCAGGCTTGCCAGACAACAGCATGGCTGCCAGTATGTGTGAGACATTCCAACAGCAAGCGACACTGTCAACAATGGAAGTAACTGCCGACAAGTGTAGCATCCACAACACTGAAGAGGTCAAGCTCTACTGTAAACAGTGCGGAGTGCCAGTCTGTGTGCTGTGTTTGGAGAAAGCACATAATGGCCACAGTACGACAACTATCAAAAACGCCATACAGGAAAGCAAATCTTCAGTCCAGGCATTGATCAATGAGGGGAGGAACATTCTGGAAAGTTACAGTTTGATGGCAGGAGAGAAGAAACTAAACGCGCAGAAACAGCAGAGAGACAACAGCATCATTCAGGCCTACAACCAAATGGTGAAGAAACTGGCCAAGAGAAGAGACCAACTCTTGTCTGAATCAGAAGAAGATCATAAGAAAAACTTGGAGAAAATACAGATGAGAAGAAAGAAAGTGTCCGCAGAGGTCAATGAACTGTCTGCTGCCTGTGATCGAGCAGAACAAGAAATGGACAAGGTAGGGGCCAACTCTGTTAGACAGGAAACCACTTTGAAAGATGTGGTAGAAAAGTACAGAGGAAAAGCAGCACCAACTCCTGTACAAACCCAGCCTGCTGTCTTTCAGCCCACAGACATGTACACCCCAGTGCCAGTATTGGGGTATGTGAAAGCAGGGGAGGCAGGTCATTACCAAGGTAACCAAGAGCCAGAGAGAGTGACTTTTGGTGGAAGGGGATCAGGAACAGGACAGTTCAGGGACCCAGTTGGTGTTGCAGTGTCAGAAGAAGGGGAGATCTTTGTGGCAGACAGAGGAAACAAGAGAATCCAAGTCTTCACACTGCAGGGAAAATATGTGAAAGAGTTCCAAACATACTTGCATGAGTCAAGGTGGGAGAAGATGAATCCAACAGACATGGCCCTGGACAGGGAGGGGAACCTGTGGGTGGTGGGGTGGACAGACGATGCTGACTTTGCTGTCAAGTACAACAAAAGGGGTGATGCAGTCGCACAGATTAAAATGCAGAAGACAAGATGGGACAGAGGAGTTGCCGTGGACACCAGGATGAACCACATCCTCATCACACAAACCACAGGAGACGGGGACAACCGACAAGGTGAAGTTCATGTGTTCAGGCCAGATGGAACACTTGTGAGAACTGTGAGGGGAGTCTGCACAAGTTGGCTTGCTTCTCTATTCTGGCAGCAGAGGGTCCAAATGAAGCACCCACGGTACATCACAGTGGATGGGGACGGGAACATTGTTGTGTCAGATAGGGACAGTAACCATGTATTTGTGTACAATGAATATGGACAGTTTCTGTTCAGTTTTGGAGGTTACGTTAACAATGTTGAGGGAAGTGATCTGAACAAGCCCAGTGGCATCTGCACAGACAGGGCAGGTAACATAATCGTGGTAGACACAGAAAACTGTTGTTTGAAGATATTTGATAAGAGAGGCAAATTCCTGAAGTACGTTGTTAAAGACATGGAGAAACCATGGGCTGTTGCCATGGCAACACAGGGTCCATTAGTGGTGACTGATGGAGGAACAAACACAGTCACCGTATTCAACAAGACCTGAGTTTGAGTAAGAATAATGGCAAGCAAAATACATTTCGTACTTGAAAACTTATTTTATACTAAATTTATTTGCACTTGTAACTTAGCGTACCTTTTACTGCTCTCAAATCAAAGGCATGTTTACTTTGTAAATTGAATCATTTAGCACAAGTAAAGCTCATGCATTTTTGATTTAGCAGCAAAGTACATCAACATGTAAGTTTGCATGCCTGTAAACTAAATGGCACTGTGTTTTTCAAAACTGAAAGGTCCATCCAGTCAGGTGTCTGTGAAAATGTACTTAGTCTACATGACTATAAACAATCCAGTTTTTTATTTTAAAAATGTCCTTCCCTCACCACAGAGTATTATCAGGGCTGCCCTTTGTACTCTATTATATGTCCTTGGACTAACACAGAAAAACCATTAAATATACAGAAAAGCTACTGGTCACCACACAAAGCACCAAAAGGCTATGTATACTCTCCAGGCAGAGATTGGTGGGGAAGATTCTATTATTATATATAATAGAGTTTTTTTTACCTTTCTCTAGTATATGCCCCTTTTTTTCTGTTGGCTAACCCCTGACAGAAAAAAAAGCGGGGCATATAATATAATTAAATATATAGATTAAGGTAACAATCTTCCCCACCAACCTCTACTTGGAGAGTATACATTGTACGTTATATACAGGTCACTGACCTTAGTGTAAACACCTTTAAATCCTAGCTATTAACTACACTGCAGTCCTCTTTGCCCTTTGAGAAATGTTCAGTGAACTGTGCAGATCTCACCCTAAGGCAACCCTGCCACGCAGGTGTAATTATGAAGCCAGGTGAGCAACAACAGTCGGGATTCGAACTCATGACCTCTTGGTCCACCCTGATAGTCAATGCCTACTGGGACATGATAGCTGTAATATATACTTTAACTGCTGAAGGAAGAATTCATGCATGATAAATGTTGTAGACATGTCTGTGTTCTACATTAGCGTTGAAAAATACAGAACTTACTCAGATTTCTGTGACTATGCTATAAGCTACCCTGTAGGCATGCATAATTTGTATCAAAGTTGCACCATTGTTAACCTGAAGGCCAACCTAGAGTCCTGATTTGTATAAACACAAAGAGCCTGTAGATAAAGTGACATTTAAGGAAAACTATTATGTCTCATTATACCATAACAACGTACGTAGGTGCCAGTACTGTAAAGCACTACCCCAGAATATAATACAGTCACTACACATACAGTGACTGTACAATCATGTTGTGTTGTGTTTTAGTATAAGGATAATACATCATGTATATCCAAGACTATGCTTTGATCTGGCCTTGTTATACAGTAAATCTAGAAATGTTTGTCATGGTTTTATTTTAGTGGTAATTTTTCCTGACACACATGCAGGGAATATGCTTCCATTGTATTCAGACACTGCACTACAGAATATCATTTCATCATGTGAACTAAAAAAAAAAAATCCTTTTTCCTCTTATAGTGACATTAAGTCAAATATAAAAAAATGGGTAAATTGACTGTTCAGTATTCTTTTAATTCAACAACCTTAAGTCAGAAACCTGATATATATATTATTACAACCAGTGAGAGGAATTATAGTAATTTAAGGCTTGCAGTGGTGACCACCGGCCTTGACATTAAAGACATTGCAACAAGCTTGTTGCCAGAAACTTTGTGTCAAAAAATAGTGTATAAAATGTATATGATGTCAATTACAATCACAAATAAATTTTCAGCCAAGTATAAGCCTGTCTGTGTTGTTTCAAGTGTGAACTTAAAACATTTAAAAACTCCTTTCCCCTAGCCATGACATTTAGTCGAATATAAAAACAAGGTAAATTCACTGTATACTTAGTAACATCTATCAGTTTCTTCAATTCAATAATATCAGGTCAGAAACCTAATAATATATTATTACAACCAGTGAAGAATAGTAATTTCAGGCTTGAAGTGGTGACCTTGGCATTATACATAGCCATAGCAACAAGCTTTTTGTCAGAAAATAGCCTCTAAAATCTTTATAATGTCATTGAAGAGATTCATCAGTCGCGTATAGTTGAACTTCAAGTTCGGTAAGAAAATTCTTTCAATCATCAAGACGAACTGACTAGTTATCGAAAATTCGGAGGTATGTACCTTAGGATTTTAAATAGTCACTGATTGAAAGAATTTTCTTACCGAACTTTATAATGTCAGTTACCACCACAAATAAAATTTCAGCCATGTATAAGCCTTGTCATTGTTGTTTGCTACAGTAACTTCCATCTGACATTATTTTAAAAGGTTATCTCTTTAATGTGTCTGGCTGTTAGCCCTACGGGGGTAAGTTAGAGCAGTGTTGGCTATGCCTGGTGACCTGGCAACCTACCGCAAATCAGGAAATATTTGTAACAGTTTTATGTTCGAGGTTGCCACAAACTCAACATGCAGCAAACATTATGTTCTTTCTTGCATTGTGTTGCTACAGTTGTTTTAATCTTGAACTTGAAACACTGTGAAATCACGGTTTTTTGTCATACTGCGAAATTAAGCCACAGTGAATGTTTAGCAAGTTACGGTACCACAAACCAGTTCTTCTAGTCAGATGAAACACTTGGGTTCACAGCTGGGAGATAAAATGGCCTCTGCATCACCCAGTTTGGGGACACAAAACCTTGAAGAACTGACATGCAGCATCTGCCTGGAGCTGTTCACCAGGCCCAAGGTGCTGCCCTGCATCCACACATTCTGTCAGGACTGCTTAAGTCACCATGCGGCCGGGGCTGAGACCTTCCAGTGCCCGATCTGTCGTCTGGTTGTTGGCTGCCCCCAGGGTGTCGCGGCAGATTTACCAGACAACAACAAACTGGGGAGGAAGTGTGAGATTCTAAAACAGCGATCCTTGATCACCGAGGGGAGGAACATTCTGGAAAGCTACGTCGTAAGTCTGTGGGAGGAAGAGAAGAAACTGAACGAACAGAAACAGCAAACGGACAACGGCATCAACCAGGCCTACGACCAAATGGTGCAGAAACTCGCGGTGAGAAAAGGTCAACTTTTGTCTGAGTCAGAACAAAAACACCGTGAGAACTTGAAGAGGATACAGAACGAGAGGGACCGAGTTTTGACAGACACTAACGGACTGTCTGCTACCTGTGATCGAGCAGAACAAGAACTGGAGCAGGAGAGGGTTGGTGAGAATACCTTTCTGGCAGTAGTCGTGGAAAGGTACAGAAAGTTAGTAGCAAGTCCTGTACAAGCCCAGCCTGCTGTCTTTCAGCCCACAGACACCTCAGTGCCAGTACTGGGACATGTGACGGTCCAGTCTCTGCAATGTGCATCAAACAAAGCCGGTGGAACGCTTGATGGAAAGGGGACAGAAACTTGTCAGTTCAAGGATCCAAGCGGGGTGACGGTGTCAGAACAAGGTGAGATCTTCGTGGCAGACTACAGAAACCAGAGACTGAAAGTCTTCACCCTGCAGGGAACACTTGTGAACTCTTTTCTACTGTTTGGGTCTGGTGGACAGCACATCTACCCGCATGATGTGGCCATGGACAGGGAGGGGAACCTGTGGGTGGTGGGGAACACGCAGACCAGCGAGCTTGCCGTGCAGTACACCAAACAGGGCAGGGTGCTGAGGAAGCTGGACCTACAGAGGTCCTGTTGGTACAGAGGAGTTGCCGTGGACACCAGGAGGAACCACATCCTCATCACACAGACCAAGGAGGGCCTGTTCAACAAACATGGTGAAGTGCAGGTGTTCACGCCGGAGGGAAGGCTGGTGAGAACCGTGGGTCGGCAGCAGGGGATGAAGCACCCGTGGTACATCACTGTGGACAGGAATCGCAGGATGCTTGTCTCCGACTGGGGAAACGACTGTGTCTTCGTGTACAACAAGGACGGACAGTTCCTGTTCCAGTTTGGAACCTGGCAGAGTGGCGAAGGCAAGCTGTACTACCCCTACGGCATCTGTACAGACAAGACGGGGAACATCATCGTGGCGAACAGCAAGAGCAATCCTCTGGAGCTGTTTGACAAGACAGGCAGATTCCTGAGACACGTTGCGACGGACATACGGGCGCCGCTGGCGATCGCCATGGGGCCGCAGGGGCAGCTGGTGGTCGCTGATTGGGCAACGGGAACGGTCGCTATCTTTCACAGCTATCAGCAACAGCAGCAGTGTGGTACTGTCATCTCACGAGAGGGGAGGGCGCCAAGCACTTATCATCATTAAGGCCACACCAAGTCATTTTGTTGGTTCTCGGACATTTTTAGTTCAAAAGATAGCAAGCGGACATCATAAAATGAGAGGGCTAGGAAGAAAACTAGAATATGGCTGTATTTACTACATAAAATTGAGTCCACCGAGGCATCAACCAGGTACTCAGACTCTGCTTTCTCAGACTCAGGCTTTTCTAGTTAACTATATTTTTTTAAAAAATCAGAGAACCAACAAATCAAATTGGTGTGGCCTAAAGTTGGATTGGAGAGAAGGAAATGATAATGAAACTCACAGTCCTAAAACTCAGACAGTCAAGAAAGGAACAAATCTTGAAGGACATGAACTTCTCTCAGCAATGAATGACAAGCAGCACTGGAAGGTAAACTTTGTTTGATTCAAGTCTTAAGAGGAGAACTGGTAATGATAATAAGTTAAGCTTATTTTGAGCATAATCTTTTTATTCAATCCACAATTTGAAGTGTCTTTGGGTCTTGCATACCATATATGTCATGTGACAGCAACTGGGTAAAAAGTTATTAGAGCAATATTTTGAGTTGTGTACTCTAAGGTGTAAATTGTTGTTTCGTTTAATATACAACTAGCCACCACTATATGTAAGTGCATGTGAAGCTGGTGTGTTATATAAGTGAAAGATGGTTATACCTGATTAATAATCATACTGATACAGATACAGACCCCTAGTTTCAGCAAAGGCTGAATTTACAAAGAATATCTTGTTGCTATACAGCTGCTAAATTGTATATACATGTACTATTAGGTACTTCTCTATGGTGGATGTCTGGCTCTGCCTGTTGTATGTTATGTTGTGCTGCGAGGAACTAAAGATTCTTAGTTTTGCTTGATGCAAAAAATTGTAAATTAGTAAAATATGTAAAAATTGAAAATTAGTAATATATGACATTAGGGACTGCCGCAGAAAATGAGTTGCTGCAAGGAACTTAAGATTCTTACTTTTTCTTGATGCAAAGAACTGTAACTTATTAAGATTAGTAATATATGAAGTTAGGGACTGCAGTAGAAAATTAGCCAATGTTATAAATTGCAAGATTTTGCCTAGATTGTATATTTCACATTTCTGGGGCTACATTTTGCTGTTGAAAATGTTAGAGACAGTACAATTGCAAGTTGGGGAAAATAAACTGCATTGCATTGGAGACTGGTTTGGACACATTTTTCTGGGTGTCAGGTATATTTGACCTGTCCTTGGTGCTGACTGCCTTCCCTTTACATTGTAGTATCTGTATCTCTGTTATAATGTGTGTTATCTTACAGAGATGTCACATGGGAGATCTCTCTGGACACTATTTTAATGGTGGTGGGTATATTTGACCTGTCCTTGGTGCTGACTGCCTTCCCTTTACATTACAGTATCCATATCTATGTTATAATGTATTGTTATCATACAGAGATGTTGCATTAGAGATCACTTTAGACACATTTTGTCAGGGTGGTGGGTATATGTGACCTGTCCTTGGTGCTGACTGCCTTCTCTTCACAAAAAAAGTATCCCTATCGATATCTTTGTCATTATGTGTTATACTAGACGGAGATGTGGCATTGGAGATCACTTTAGACCCATGTTTTCAGGGTGGGGAGTATAAATGTATGTAATCTGGTGGCTTAAGGTTTATAGAGGTAATTACACCTGAGAGTTAAAATGACTCACCTGTAGGGACCTCAAACATGGGGACTTTCAGTCCTTCCGCAACTCTGTAAGTTCAAAAGACAAACAAGGATCAAAGAAAGTCAACACCACAAGTACATATTCATTCATTCATTCATTCATTCATTCAAAACAAATAATAGTAAGTACTAACTACAAAGTAAAATACTCAAACAAGAATTACTCAACTCCTCAGATACATACCTTGAGATGGTAGTTATTTATCAAAAATGCATTTTTGAATGACTGTGAATGTGTGTGTGTATGGTCTTTTTATTTCAAAAAGTATCATGGAACATGCTACAACACTAACTTTTCTGACCATTTCAAGGCTACAAACAGAAAGTTACAAGCATAAAATGTTTTATCTATTCTCATTTTTTATGTACTTGTTGAGGATTGATGGCAGCTCACCATGTGCCTCTGCTATGTGAGCTTATTTACATTCTGTAGATTCAGCAAGTGAAACTATTTAAGGAGTCAAATCAAAGTCTTAGATATCTTACGTCGATGAAGGTTAGACATCCAGGTAATATGATACGCCAAAAAGCAGTTACTCAAGCAACTGGATATGATTTTGAAAATGTTTCAGCTAGTATCCACTAGCTTTCAGTCACTGACGAAAGCTAGTGGATACTACCTGAAACGTCTGACCGTTTCCGAAATCATATCCAGTTGCTTGAGTAACTGCTTCTCGGCGTGTCTAAGACATATATTTCTTGAGACATCTCTCACCTGTCGAGAGCTCCACCTGTTGGCATGCTCCTTGCGAACCCCTTGGCGCCACCTGTGCGTTGGAAGTACGGGATGCAGTCACAGTTAGCCGCGATGACGGCCACCGAGTCTGACGGCGTCACGAAGAAACCTCCACGTCCCAGGATCATGTTCCTGTCCTGGAAAAACCCAAACCACAAAATTTTCATGTAGCAAATTACTGTAGCACCTAATTTTTTCACTGAACTTTTATGTACATGGTTTTCATGGTCACTTCTGTACCGCAAACTTGTCATTACCGTTAAAAACAATTCACCAACTAATTATAACAGTATCTTTCTTCTGTACCTGACGACACTGTGAACATATAGTTCCCTGAACACCTCAATTTTTCTCAGACCTCAAACTTTTACTACAGTGAATTACAGTATCAAGGATAATTTGTGATTTGCAAAAACACTGAAAAGTTAGGAAAGATTTAATGATCTAGAAAGAATTGGTGTCAAAAAAAAAACCTTAACCAGAAAAATCAGTGAAAAAAAGTAAAATCAAAGAACAACGACAACCCCGAGAAGACAACCCTACCCCGTCTCCGTCAAAAGCCACACCCAGTTCATAGTCTCCAGTCTTCATCGTGTTCACAAGGTCGGCCGCGTAGGTCAGGTTAGGGTCAGGGTGGTGACCTCCGAAGTCGTCCTTAGGGTCGCACCTGACGGCCGCGTCTGCCGAAGCCCCCAACTCCTGGCACAGGATTCTCCTCACATATGGGCCCATTACTGGGGGTAAAAGAGAACAAAAAGTAGAATGTAGAAAAAAGTAGAACCAACTAGTAATGTAAGTTAAACTTGTAAATATATAACTGGAAATATACAGAGAAATGCATGATCATAAGGTGAGTGTAGAGAGAAAATGGCCTCCAAATTTCCAACCCATCAGAACTGGAAGTGTGAGGGAATACAAAATACAGGATAATCTTCATATAAAACAACAAAACAGAGTTTGTATATCCACAAGCTCTAATGTATACAAAAACAATGTATACATAACATATATACACTTACTATTCAGTTATTTGTAATCCACAGTCAGCAACACTAAATAAAACGCTGTCCACACTTCAAAAACTTCCTAATCTACCAAAGATGAAAACCATAAACAAACAAACAAACAACACCCTCCTCACCTCCACACATGGCATCAGCCCTGATCTTGATGGTAGCCAGTAGAGCCTTGATGGTGGGGAAGTCAAAAATGTCCCGGCACATCTGCAGGTAGTCTTCCACACTGTCCACTATCTCTACTACGAAAGGCTGTGGCTGGCCGGCCACCTGAAATGTCTGCGTTCCCAGGCTAGCAAGGTCCACTGCGGAAGGAAACACAGCAAATATTAGCCATCTTAAATGTCTGAAAGCCAGGCTAACACTCTTCACTATTTCCACTACAAAAGGCTGGGACTGGCCAGCCACCTCAAATGTCTGCGTACCCAGGCTAGCAAGGTCCACTGGGGAAGGAAACATGAGTCATCTTAAACGTCTGAAACCCAGGCTAGCACTGTCCACTATATCTACTACAAAGGGCTGGGGCTGGTCAGCCACCTCAAATGTCTGCGTACCCAGGCTAGCAAGGTCCACTGGGGAAGAAACAACGAGTTATCTTAAATGTCTGAAACCAAGGCTAACACTGTTCACTATCTCTACTACAAAGGGCTGGGGCTGGCCATCCACCTCAAATGTCTGTGTACCCAGGCTAGCAAGGTCCACTGGAAAGAAAAAAACATACATGTATTACTACTATTAAATGTCTGAAACCAGGCTAACGTCCTCCACACTGTCCACTATCTCTACTACAAAGGGCTGGGACTGGCCAGCCACCTCAAATGTCTGTGTTCCCAGGCTAGCAAGGTCCACTGGGGAAGAAACAACGAGTTATCTTAAATGTCTGAAACCCAGGCTACACTGTCCACTATCTCCACTACAAAGGGTTGGCAACCACCTCAAATGTCTGAGTTCCCAGGCTAGCAAGGTCCACTGGGGATCAAACATAAGCGTTAGTCATCTTAGACGGCTGAAACCCAGGCTATCTCTATTCACTATCTCCACTACAAATGGCTGGGACGGCCAGCCACCTCAAACGTCTGCGTTCCCAGGCTAGCAAGGTCCACTGGGGATGGAAACACAAGAATTAGCCACATTAAGCGTCTGAAAACCAGGCTAACATCATCCACACTATCTCCACTACAAATGGCTGGGACTGGCCGGCCACCTCAAACGTCTGCGTACCCAGGCTAGCAAGGTCCACTGCGGAAGGAAACACAAGAATTTGCCACATTAAGTGTCTGAAAATCAGAATGGAGGAAACACACAAGTCTATTTGTTGTCTGTCTAGCAGAAATTAGCTCATCACCATCTTCTGTGTGTATATAAAAGTAGTAAAAGAATTTTGTACTACTACTACTACGTGACTTTTAAAATTCAAGTACAAAATTAAAATTTTGCTTCTTGAGGAAAAAACTTACCTGTGATGTCCGGACAGATGAGATATTCCTTGATCGTCTTGGTGTAGTTAAAGATGGCGTTGGTGACTCCTTCTGGGGCGGGGCCTGCAGAGGAAAACATTTAATAAAGAAGAAGAACTTTATTGCACGACAATTGCACATGGTACAATGTACATGGCAAACTACGTAAAGAAAATAACAATAAATGAGGAACATCTCAAAATCTCTGAAGTAAGATATAGAATAACAGTGAAGACATGAAAGTTAGGTTGAAGTAAAGTTATCCCTGCAACCATACATGGTGCATATGGCGGCGCCCATCTCCGTTTCTGTACCCCTTGGGCCACACAACCTTGTGCAATCACTAAAGCAGAGTAGGCTAAAGTCTTTGGATTAACTCAGTTGGGATCAAACTCACAACTTACCGAATGTAAGGCAATACTCAAACCAACTCACTTGGCCATTGCACCAGTTGATAAGTGAATTAAGACAGTGACTGATTGTTTTCATTTCTTGCGATGAAACAATCCTGGGTTGCATAACTGGGTATGAACAATTTTTTTAAATTGGAAAAGATGAAAATTTGCTGTCAAATTTAAGGCCTCACGTGGCAGGTTTACATGTAGAAGACATTCATGGGAGGTAAAACAAACAAACAAACAAACAAACAAACAAACAAACAAACAGACCTCTGTTAGAGATGTTATGCATGTTTAGCACCTACATGTACATGTACATGTACAATACATGTATAGTAGACCGAATAAAAACATTGGAATTTAAACATTAAAAAAACAAACAAACAAACAAACAAGCCAACAGACCTCCGTTGGAGATGTTATACTTGATGCCGAAGTCTCCGTTGGGTCCGCCGGGGTTGTGGCTGGCCGTGAGGATGATTCCCCCTGCAGCAGAGCGCTTACGGATCACACAGGACACCGCCGGGGTGGAGAAGATCCCGTTCTGTCCGATAATCACCTTACGGAGCTGAGAAACAGTGATAATAAAACTGATAATTATAAGAGAAGTTTCAGTGTTGGGTTGTGGCTGGCCGTGAGGATGATTCCCCCCGCCGCTGTGCGCTTACGGATCACACAGGACACCGCCGGGGTGGAGAAGATCCCGTTCTGTCCGATAATCACCTTACGGAGCTGGAAAACAGTGATAATAAAACTGATAATTATAAGGGAAGTTTCAGTGTTGGGTTGTGGCTGGCCGTGAGGTTGATTCCCCCTGCAGCAGAGCACTTACGGATCACACAGGACACTGCCGGGGTGGAGAAGATCCCGTTCTGCCCGATAATAACCTTACGGAGCTGGAAAACAGTGATGATAAAACTGATAATTATAAGAGAAGTTTAAATGTTGGGTTGTGGCTGGCCGTGAGGATGATTCCCCCTGCAGCCGAGCGCTTACGGATCACACGCGAGACCGCCGGGGTCGAGAAGATACCGTTCTGCCCGATTATCACCTTCCGGAGCTGGAAATGGCGGTACGGTGGTGTTGTTGTTAGGGTTGTTCACTTAGAATCTAACGGTTCTGGGTTCAAATCTGTAGGTGGTGTTGTGATTGTGTTGTCTTATAGTAGAGAGAGAGAGAGTTAAAAGGTTCAGGGCTTGAGTCCCTGGTAGGCACCAATGTTGGGTACAAGGTGGTGTTATGGTTAGGGTTGTTGGCTTAGAATCTAAAGGTTTTGGGTTCGAATCCCTAGCTAGCAGACCCTAGGTTACTTTGTGCCCTTGGAGGATACACTTTTATTTACACCTATCTCTTCTCTTGACTCAGGTGAAAATGAGTGCCGAGCTTCAGTTAGAGACGGGTCATAATAATGTTAGAGTGTTTGAGAAGAGACTCACCTCTAAACTCATAAATAGTCTGTAACTTTATCTATTGTGTGTATGCAGATGGCAATCTTTTGATATATGTCTGAAAGGTACATGGTTTAATTTGTAAAATAACAACTACATATTGTAAAACATTACATTCACATACATGTACATGTAAGTCTAAATCCAAAGTGTACATATCATATGCAGCAGTTCATCACATTTCGTGTCTAAAAACAGAACAGTTAGACTCGGTAGATATCATGTTCACTGTCATACAGGGTACTAAAAGTAAATATAGACCTGGGAGTTAACCATGACCCACATAAAACACTGACTGTAGGCAACAGCAAGGAAATGTTATGGATGCCATCCTCTGCAGACTCCAACAGACATACTAGTACATAGATACAATGTAATACCCATGTACATGTACGTCATGTAGTTGGAAATCAGAGACAGGAAAGAAGATACTAGTAACCATTTCTAGGACCTTAGCACATTCCTAGCATGTGTGAATAATTATGGAAACACATAAACATATACATACATGCACACACACATGTACACTCACATACACGCTCACACACTCACACACACACACACACACACACTCACACACACACACACGCACACACGCACACACACGCACACACAAACACAAACACACACAAAAACACACATACACACACACACACACGCAAGCACACACAAACACACGCTGACACACACACACATGCTCTCACACACACACACACACTAATTACTAATTACCCCGTTAGCGGCACACATCCTAACGATCATCTGCACGGCGTCCTGCATGTAGTATCGCCCGTCTCCCCCGACGACCAGAGTGTGGCTCCCCGCCTGCAGCTCTGCGGCCGGGATACAGCTGAGCGTGCTCTGGACAAAGTTAGCCGCATAGTGCTCACCCTGGGTGCGGAGAGGAAAATTCTTTTACTATCTTTTTACTATCTTAGAAGGAAACATCATGTTTTTCATGTTAACCGAATGTAATAGGGTGCCCTAGCCTGTAGTATATTGATAATAAGAAGTATCATAGGTTATATAAGTTTCTTGTACAGTAGGTTGAAGAACCACTTTCGTGTTCTTGTACTGAATCATTTTCCTCTGTTCTGAGAAATGTAAAGGACCTTTGACTGACAGCTAGTTAATGACCCAGGAAGAACTAATGGGGTCCTGACAGCAGGGAACCTAAGGTCCCAGTGGCTGGACGTTGCCTTATTTGGTAATGGTCAGGGATTTTCCACTAATGTCTAAGGAAGTGATTCAACATGACTGATACAGGAAGTATGATGCACTTTTTCCAAGAAATCTGTAAGTAGGCGGCTAAGAGTATAAAAAGCCATGTAACCATGTAGTCAAGTCAGTGTCGGTGTGAGGAGAGAATACAGTCACGTCACTATGTAGCTCTGGCTCCTGTGTCATTTGTTCCGGGTACGTACATCTACAACATCTGCGGCCATCTTACGAACTTGTAAGGGTCACCCATCGAGGCCGAGGTCACTAAGCTACTATGTCTTCGTCTTTGACCTTGACATACCCTTACAAATGGTGGCAGCGGTGGGATGGCTGCGTACGTCGCCCAGGACAGAGGACCAGGAGCCAAGTGCGGATCAAGGCTACAGAAGACTGAAGACCCAAGATGCTACCAACGACACCAGCAGACGAAAGAGCGACGGGTAATAGTGCCTCGCAGCCGGCTGACAATGGAGGTAGAACCACATACGTTGTTGTCTGACCGCTTAAGTTGCATTCTTTTAGTGTAGATGAGAGGCTTCGTTTCATAGGAATCATAGGACTGTCGTAGGTCTACGGGTGGTGAGAATGTGGGCATGCTGATTGTAGTTCATTTTGGCAGGGATAGTTTTGTGCTGTTGTAAAAGCTCTAGGATTGAAGAATTGATTTCAGAATCGGTTGGATGACTACTTTTTATCAGAATTCAGATATCCAGGGTTAGAATTAATGTCGAAAAAATGTTGGGCAAGGCGTGCCTTGTAGCCTGGTGTGTTTGGCTGTTGCCATGGTGAAATTCCATTCTTCAAGTTATCTCGGCCAGGAGGAGAAAACACAGTGAATCAGGAGAAAGTTGGACCTTCAACATTGACAAATGTACTAAAATTTTAAGTTAATGGTTATTACTTGGCAGGGTGCTATGAACTTGTGTAGCAAAGATAAGTTGTGATGTCGGTTAGCATAGAAAGTCACCAGTATTGTCGTGGTGTATTGTCCTTGAACTTTCGGTTTTGTTTGTACATGTAATTGGTTAAATGCTGAAGATAGAGATGAGTGAAGTTTACTGGATAAGAAGTGAGAACTTTATCGAGGCGAGAGATCGCAGAGGTCCAGATTTAGTAGTAAGGAATATAGGACGGCAAATCTGAGATGTTGAGTGTATTGTTCGATTCATGTTTTTCGTTAGCCAGAAAGAAGCTAGGTAGATTTTGTTGTGATCACCAGGATGTCACATGCATAGTTCTGACGGGCTCTTCGTTTCCTTGGAAACCCAAACCTCAGGGACTGAACAATGATTCAGATGGAGCGATGATGTTTTGTCAGAGGGCTTGTTGACATCTTAGTTTAGTGGCGCGTGTAACTTTGTTCTGATTTAGAAAAGGCCAGGCTAATCGATCTGTTCTAACAAGTAATAGGTGACAGCTCTTTGGAGGAAGATGATTTGATGAATTGATGCTAAGGCATTGGAAATTTAATTCACGTTCAGAGAATTGAGAAGAAGAGGTTCAAGAATATAGAGAAGAATTAAGGATTTTGAGGAATAAGGAGTTTGATGATTCTCCGGCGGTCAGACTGTGGCGTTGTGTTCTTTCCTATGTTGTATGCGACTTATCGTGAGGATGGCAGGATTTCACGGCTCTTTGGGACCCCAACCGTGTCACGTGCGTCTCCAGGACACCGGCTTGCCGATCAACCCCCACAGGGACTTCTACAAGCGCCAAGTGCTACACCGAAGGTACATCCGAAAGGGCCCCGGGTAACACGCTACCGGAAGGATCAATGCAAGTGCGGATCCTGCGTGTCGTATACCGAAAAGGCGTGGGACTGGTTACCAGCGCAGACGAGTCTAGGAGACCGAGGATGAACCAGGAACTATGAAGAGAAGTTGATTATGGGATGAACTGGATTGAACTTATGATGTCCATAGAACCAATGTGAATAATGTAAGACAACAGGAATGAAACATTCTTCATTGAGTACTGTTAGGAACGATCGTATTTTCTATTGCATTGTTAAGCGTCGCTTTTATAACCGTTCATAACACGTAACTGTTCCGACTTTCTATGTGATAATATTTCTATATGTTCTCTACTTTTGCACTAATGTTAGAAGCATCTGTAATTAAGTCGCCAGGGACGGCTCCATTTTGAAAGGGGAGCATGTAATAGGGTGCCCTAGCCTGTAGTATATTGATAATAAGAAGTATCATAGGTTATATAAGTTTCTTGTACAGTAGGTTGAAGAACCACTTTCGTGTTCTTGTACTGAATCATTTTCCTCTGTTCTGAGAAATGTAAAGGACCTTTGACTGACAGCTAGTTAATGACCCAGGAAGAACTAATGGGGTCCTGACAGCAGGGAACCTAAGGTCCCAGTGGCTGGACGTTGCCTTATTTGGTAATGGTCAGGGATTTTCCACTAATGTCTAAGGAAGTGATTCAACATGACTGATACAGGAAGTATGATGCACTTTTTCCAAGAAATCTGTAAGTAGGCGGCTAAGAGTATAAAAAGCCATGTAACCATGTAGTCAAGTCAGTGTCGGTGTGAGGAGAGAATACAGTCACGTCACTATGTAGCTCTGGCTCCTGTGTCATTTGTTCCGGGTACGTACATCTACAACATCTGCGGCCATCTTACGAACTTGTAAGGGTCACCCATCGAGGCCGAGGTCACTAAGCTACTATGTCTTCGTCTTTGACCTTGACATACCCTTACACGAAGGAAAACATATTCATGATATTGTTCCTGCTCTGTTCCCTCTTCTTCTTCTTCTCCAAACCAATAAGGTCAGTGACATGAACCAGATGTCTGTCACCATGGTAACTGGAGTTGGGTTACATCATGTTGCAATTTTATAGCAGGAGACATTTACTAGTAGACTCCTGATGTGTTTGAGTAACAGAGCAGACCATATGCGAATGTTACCTTTCTAGTTGCTCAGTGCTTGTTCTCTTCTTGTTCAAACACATAAGGTCAATGACAGGTGTAGTACAGGCTTCTAAGTGTACGTAATCTATTTCCTATCAATCATGCTGAAAGAAGTTTTTATTTCTCCTCAGTGGAAAGTCCATTTTCCCTCACCTGTTAATCATTACTTTAGCGTGATGTTAATCTTTGTTAATCTGTGTTTCCAAGAACAACAAGATAAGGCATGGCCACATATATAAATGCAAAAACATGTGTTTTTGATTACTTTAATTTAATGGGTGGAGTAACAGCAAACCTAAGTTATATGTTCCTCATGTACAAAATATGAATTTAAACAACTAAAGAATACTCTTAACACAAACTGCCTTTAATGGTCTTTAATATGCCTGAGCCTAGAGAGAACTTTTTTAGTTTTAGTGCTATGATCGAATAACGTTATACATATAACGTTACAGACCTAATACTAGTAGTAAGAATAAAGGCACAGAGCATCTAAATGTTAGACTTAAGATATGCTTAATGTGTTATACGGTAAATATACACAAACCAAAATACCTGGAAGACAGGGACCGGCTTTCTTAACCCGCTGGTGCCCGGTTTTTGCCCCTCGAACGGCGTCGTGGCCACCTTAAGGACCGCTACGGGCGCCATGCTAGCTTCTTAAAGACTTTAACAGCGAGACAGGAGCCTTAAAGACTTCCCCTGCAAGACAGGAGCGGAAATAAGACGGAAGGAAACAGAGAACAGGAGGGGAGGGGCGGTTTTAGCGGAGATTGTCCTACAGACACCGCACCATAGTCACCTTGTAGCGGCACACGCAGGCACAGCTGGCGGTTAGTCTCGAATTTCAGACTTCTCAGCGGGTTTTAATTAAGGTTGCCAAAAGTGACAAACTACAGAAAATTTCGCTCCTGAGATTCATTTAACTTTCTAAGCAAATTTGAAATGATATACTGCATTCGTACAAGATATAATATACCATTACCTACAAGAATAGCAGTTTTTTTAGCTCTTAAAAACCCAATTAAAGTCCCCATGGACAAGTCTGAATTTCAAGGCTAACATTCCGTCCCACGACCTTTGACCTGACAAGTCACATGTAGTCAACATGGCGGCCGCCGGGCAA
This sequence comes from Branchiostoma belcheri, assembly GCF_001625305.1. Lineage (NCBI taxonomy): Eukaryota > Metazoa > Chordata > Leptocardii > Amphioxiformes > Branchiostomatidae > Branchiostoma > Branchiostoma belcheri. The sequence continues at coordinate 2,000,108 of NW_017804021.1, read as the reverse complement.
GAAAATAATTTTCCGGACGGAAAAAACGGAATAAACGGCGATTTTCCGGAAAACGAGCTCACCAACGCCGCTTCTATTCAAGATGTTGATCTTTTGGAAGAGGAAAACGACAGAGAAACGTGAGTTGTGAAAGTTCTGAGTGTTTTAGGACGTTTTTTGTGTGCGCTGTTTTTGACCGGAAAAATATCTAGGTTATGAGTCGAAAGTTTCTGACGCAAGACTGTTCTTGAATTGCCAAGTTCTTGTGTTCCCCTTGTTATCAAGGTCAAAGTCTTTGCTCCTGTACCATAATTGTGAAATACTTTGTCATTGAATGACCTTACATACAAGCCTTTATATGTAAAGTTTCTCCCCCCCCTCCCCAAACTTTTAAAGTGTTATGGAAATAGAGTGGTATTGTGATGTATGCCTGAGCAACAAGAGAAGCAGTTCCTATTGTGTTGTTTGTTTGTTTGTTTCGCATAACCGGTAAACCGCCTTTAGGCGTAACACACCAGTTTTGTACAGACTAAGTACAAGCTGCGTAAGACCGGACTGTAAGGTTTGAACCACTCACACCGGGAAGGTCCCCTACTCTTTTCGATAAGTGTGGTGGGTTCTTTAATGTGCGTGGGGTGTGGCTCTCCCCAAACACGGGACCTCCATTTAACGTCCTATCCGAGGGACGTCCCTAACCAAAGCTAGGTACTCATTTACACCTGAGTGAAGTGAAGAAAGTCGTAAAGTGCCTTTCCCATGGGCACAAGATCGGTGACAAGGTAGGGTTCGAACCTGGGACCTCTTGGCTCTGAGCCGAAGACACTGCCGCTACGCCACTCGACCCCGTGTTGTCTTACCATAGAAACTACATTATCTTCCTTTAAGCCTCGGTCACAACTCGCCGTACGTGCTTCTGCGTGCTGTCTACGTGCAAAAACGTGGGCAATCGTACGGCATCCTTGCGTGGTGAGTACCACCTCCGTACGGAATCCTACGGATTTGGGAGCACGCAGACACGCCGTAGAACTTTAAGTGCATGTAATACTTTTTCTACGTGCGGTCTGCGGATTTACCACCCGTGCGTGCGAGTACGTGCGACGCGCGTGCCCCGTACAGCCTATGAGCGTGCAACGTACGGACTCCGTGAGTCTAACTTCACTATTCTCACGCGCAATTGCTGTACGGACAGCGCACGAAGCACGTGCGTGCCACGCACGGTACTTGCGTCATCCGTGCTTACTCCTCACTTCCCAGTTGACCTGCTCAATGACCACGCAGAACACACGTGCACCATACCAGGTGCTCCGCACGTGCAACGCACGTGCAACGTACGTGCAACGCACCTAATCTCTACAGTATATAAAGACAACTTGACGGGCGGCTGCCAACTCGTCTCCAAGATGCCCAGGAAGGCTCAGAAGAAGACTACCAGACAAGACCCAAAGAAACGGGCCGCGGAAGACACCAGGGCGGCTAGTGATGATGAAGTTAACAGGAGGTGCACGCACTTACAACGTGCGAGTGAGTAAGGAAACCGTGCGTACGCCGCACGTGTAGGTACGGCCTGTACGCGGCAACGTAGCAATCGCACAGAGATCGTGCGTTGTAAGCACGTACAACTCACTTACCACTTGCGCAACGTACGATGCACGCAACCGCTGACGGCCAGGCGTGTCGTGCAGACCACGTACGTACACCTTGCGAGTGACGTACTCCCTCGGCCGGCCACCCTACGTTTGCAGAAAAAACGTAGCAGACGTAGCCACGACAAAAACGTACGGACAAAAAGCACGCACGGCGAGTTGTGACCGTCGCTTTACATATCAATGGATCCACATTAATGACCTTACTAGTTTTTGTCATGTTCAACCGGTTTTTCCAGTTACTCAAGTATTGACCAGTTCTGTTAGTTCATAATTTAGTGACACTGAAGAAGAGTGATGGATGTTGTTCGAAAACTGTGGAGGTAATCTAAGTCATTTATCCAGTAGTAGAATTTGAATTGTCTAGGAGTATGAGCAGTGTTTGGTTTTCTTTTAATGTGAATCATAATGATCATTCTGGCACACTCATTTTCACCTGAGTGAAGTGAGGAAAGTTGTGTAAAGTGTCTTCCCCAAGGGCACAAGGTTGGTGACTTGGCAGGATTGAACCCGGGACCTTTTGGTTCTGAGCTGAATGCTCTGTCGTTACGCCACACAACCCCACAACGGTATTGGCATGGCTAAACTTTTTTGTACCAAGACTGTTCTGGTACAGAAGGGAATGATACAACAAGGCACTTTACTGGAAGAAAAATCTCAACTTTGTTCTCATTCCAACAGGTTGGTGTCTCCCGGGCAGAGTCCTAACAAAGAGGATGACAAGAGCAGGTCCAGGTAGGACGTTTTTAATGTCAGATATGATCTGTATCTATTGCTTTTAATGACAGGTAGGATTTGTAAATTGTATCTGAATTGTATTGGAATGCCCTGCCACAGTCTGTGGTGGACTCTAAAACAGTGAATGAGTTTAAATCACGGTTATACAAACATTGGGAGAGACTGAAGTACAGCACAGTAAAGTACTAGTAAATTATGTACCAAATGTGTATTTTTTTATCATGTTATCTGTTGTATGTATGTTTTTATTTTTGTATGAACCCTGGAAGACTAGCCTTTTTTGGCTAAAGGGCTTTGAAATAAAGACAAAGACAAATTTGTGTTTCATTGTTGTGGTCTGGATGTATGATTCTGCCCCCCCCCCCATGCAGAAGTAGGAAGCCGTTCCACTACCCGGCAAACAGACGTACGTCAGAGGAGCTGGACTCACACAGTACCCTCGCTACCTACAACCGCTATCGATACTACAGCAGGCTCGCTCCTCCTGATGACCACAGGATGGTAGGTCTCAAGCAATCAATCAGTCAGTCAGCTCTCAAGTAAGCAAGCTTTTCTTTTAATTAATGCCTTTGGTCTTGGTTTTGTTAGCTCTCAAGCAAGCTGACTACAATATTTACTGGGGTAGGGAGGCTCTGGTCATCAAAGGACTGTGTCCTCATGTGACTGTACAGTCCTATAAATTTAAGGCATATAGTACAGATGCACATACTAGCTAATAGTAATCCTTACAGTGTGTTCAATGTATTGGCATTGTGTGCTACCCGTATTCTAAGAACTTGAAGGATGTGCAGAAATGTTCAGACATAAATGGACATGTTGTTGTTGTTGTTTTCCCAGCGAATCCCAGACCACATCGTGCCGGCCTCCCTGTTCTACCCTCCCATGTTTGTGGACACCTCACAGAAACAGGGAAGCCTCATCACCATGTGAGTATTAGTTATTACTTCTCTCTTTATCCAATTTCAGATTTTAGGTACAATGTTGCTTATCTAATGACAGTTATATTCTGGTTGTATCCAGATACATGTTTCTACAACTGTATGTTTAACAAATTTATAGATCATAGATTTGATAGGACTTTAATCATGTAATTGTTATCTTTGTTAATGACCTTGCCAATTTGAATAAACTGCTTAACCATACAGTACCATCTATATAACACCCTGTATAGGTACGATTTGGGGGTATTTCTCGTGCAACGCATCACACCGCAGCGAAACGCAACGAATGTGGAAGTAACTATGCCACTGCAGGGCAAAAAAAATTGGGGGTCTATGATCTTATTAAGATATTAAATTATTGAAAAATATTGTGCCAGGAATGCCAGGAGGACAAGGGTTAAGCAGTTGTACATCTGTGGTATCTATCCTACAAATTAATTTACCAGTGTACACGTGTGCAGGCCCCACATGAAGTCAGTAATACAGTGATACATACACTCACAGTGTGACATGGAGAGACATGTACCTGTACTAGTGAACAAGACTTCATTTATTGATTTCTAGTGTGATAGTTACACCTATGAAGATCTGACTCCTGTTTTCCCATCTATAGTTTCTCCATCTGGAACACCATGATGGGGACGTCCCTTCTCAGTATGCCCTGGGCACTCGGACAGGTCAGTTCTTCTATGTTGTACTTCTTGTGACGTGTCCAATTTCTTTTAATTAATGCCTTTGGTCTTGGTTTTGTTAGCACGAAGTATGACAACTTGTGGGGTTGGGTTATGTCAATGAAGTTACAGGAAATCAATTTATTGATTTATTTTGTTGTTTTTGCATACTTGACCTTTTGAACCACTGCCCTTGTCAACACAAAATCAGGATACTAGTAGTTAGTAGAAGCGCAAACACTACTAATGTGCTGTTTGTTTGTTTGTTTGTTCCAGGCTGGGTTTGTCCTTGGCCTGGTGATTATGGTGGTGATGGCAGGAATCACCCTCTACACCTGCTACAGAGTCATCAAGTCTGTGGATGGTGTTGGTAAGGAAGTCTTCAGTCTTAGTAAAACCTTTTATCCAGGTTGCTATCCTCCATAGGTTTTGCCCACTCCCTAATGTCGCTGGCTACCACGAAGTCTGGACTTGCTGACATATGTAACGTCTGGTGATGACGTCACGCAATGAGCTAGCTAAGAATAAGATCTATCTTAACATAACTGTTCGCCCTTTACATGGGACGGTGGGGGGAGGGCTGTAGTGTGTTCTTCTCACCTCTGACCTGTAACCTGTGCCCTTTGCCCCTCAGACCAGGAAGGTGAGGTGTTAGAGTTCTCGGACGTGTGCAGACACTACCTGGGCAGGTGGGGGGAGGGGTGTAGCGTGTTCTTCTCACCTCTGACCTCTGACCCATAACCTTCGCACCTCTGACCTTTAGCCTGTGCCCTTTGCCTCCCCAGACCAGGAGGGTGAAGTGTTGGAGTTCTCGGACGTGTGCAGACATTACCTGGGCAGGTGGGGGGAGGGCTGTAGTGTGTTCTTCTCACCTCTAACCTCTGACTTGTAACCTCTAACCTTTGCCCTTTGCCTCCTCAGACCAGGAAGGAGAAGTACTAGAGTTCTCGGATGTGTGCAGACACTACCTAGGCCGGTGGGGGGAGGGCTGTAGCGTGTTCTTCTCACTCTCAGCTCTCCTGGGTGCCATGATCGTCTACTGGGTCCTCATGACAAACTTCCTCTACAACGTCGTCAGTTTTGCTTACGGTGAGTCCCGGTGTTTCTTCTTTTTGTGTGTGGAGAAAAGCTGTTTGTACATTTTTATGGTACTGGCACGTTAAGGTTGAAAGGCTGAAATGCGGTAGTTTAAAAAATCTGTAACTTGCTTTTGTGATATTGTGTTGTAAACTCTTTATGATGCTATGGTATATTTGTATTATAATATAAGTTAAGCATATGTGTTGCTGGTACAATGATAGAATGTGTGCTAAGATTCCAATGTTTGTTTACATCAGATATTCCTGGTTAGCTAAAACGACTTTTGGAAAAGCTGACTAACAAAATTACAATTTCAGAAAATATCCACACACCAGGGAATGAGACCTCTGCTTCAACTGAAGGTAAGAAAACAGATTCTATTAGAATTGTTCAAGTCTTAGTATATATGTAAACCTAACTCCCATGTCTTTCCAACTATTTATTAATTTGAAATGTTAAATGGCAACTGAGGTATCCCTGAAGAACCAATGAAAGACTTACATTTTAGTGTTTAACCAATGGTAGGCCTGTGTTTTTATGTGGACCAATGAGAGTCATGCTTTCATGGACCAATGAGAGGCATTCTTTCATGTGAATGACAAGCATGTATTTTTGTCCTCCATCTTGTATTTTTCATGTATTGATTTTGTTCATTTTTTAATGTAAGTTTTGATATTTGTTTATGTTCTTGAGGATAGGGCTTCTATAGGCATATTTGCTTTTGCCCATTATGTAAATGTAAACCTAATATTTCAGATTAAAAAATAAGAATATTTTTCCACAGTGCTCTGTCCTGTGAACTCCTCCCACACCCCTCACAACGGGAACACCAGTGGTATGTTCCTCCTGGCGACGCCCGGCAACGAGGATGACACCTTCCACCACGTCTGGGAACGCGTCAAGACAGTTCCCTTCTTCCTGGTCATCTTGGTCTTCCCTCTCCTCAACTTCAAGTCTCCCACTTTCTTCACCAAGTTCAATGCTCTTGGTAAGGTCTTGGTATCTTTAGTGAAGTTACTGTGTTATGTTTTGTTAATTTTGTTTGTTTAGTAAGAGTTACCACATTTGTAGAAGGATTGACTTGAATCTAACAGGTGACTACTACCTTTTCAAGATCTTGTTGTGGTTTATTCTTCAAGAAAAGTTCTTGCAGTAGGAGAGAAAGGAGCTTGGAGGTTTCCACAGTGTTTTGAATTTGTGGAAAAGTCATTGTGAAAATAAAACCACCAAGAAGTTCTGTGGTTTACAGATTTATAACATATAAATGTTACCACAACTTTATTATTTTTGAGCATGATTTGCATTGCTGTAGTTGATTGAGTTGCCAATGTGTGTGCTTTTCTTGAAAATAGCCTAGGATACTTTGTTTTTCAGGCACCATGTCAGTAGTGTACCTGCTGGTGTTTGTGTGTGTGAAGGCTTCACAATGGGGAATTCATCTGGACTTCACCCATACGGGCAAGGATGTGGACGTCAAAGGTAAGTCAGAGAGGTGGAATGGGTTCTTTAGGTAGAGAATTGTTGTTTTGTTTGCATGTTGTTGCTGTTTTGATAATTCCTTTGGTTGATAAGTTTTCAGCAGATAAGGGAATTGTTTCATGCATGAAAATCATTGCGGGTAAGGTCGTGTACTGCATGTGAATGATGCCAGTGCCCCCCTACCCCATGACCTTGACTGCATGCTTCCATGTTCTTGTTCCTTCCAGAGGCTAGTGCATCCTTCCCAATCCTGCCCCCCTCCCCAGTGACCTTGACTGTGTGCAGCCTTGTTGTCTTGTCCATTCCAGATGCCAGTTCATACTCTGGACATAATCCTGCCCCCCTCCCCCATGACCTTGACTGTTTGCAGCCATGTTGTTTGTCTTGTTCCTTCCAGAGTTCCAATCCTGCCCCCCTCCCCCATGACCTTGACTGTGTACCTATATTGGTTTCTCCTGCTCCCCTCCCCCATGACCTTGACTGTGTGCTGCCATGTTGTTTGTCTTGTTCCTTCCAGATTTCCAATCCTGCCCCCCTCCCCAATGACCTTGACTGTCTGCACCCATGATGTTTGTCTTGTTCCTTCCAGAGTTCCAATCCTGCCCCCCTTCCCTATGACCTTGACAGTGTGCAGCCATGTTGTTTGTCCTGTTCTTTCCAGAGGCTACTGCCTACTTCCCAATCCTGACAAAAACATGATTGGTTTCCCCTGCCCCCCTCCCCATGGCCTTGACAGTGTGCAGCCATGTTGTTTTGTCTTGTTCCCTTCCAGAGGCTACTGCCTACTTCCCCATCCTGACAGGAACTTTAGCGCTGGCATTTTTCATCCACAACGCAGCGGTGTCCATCTGTCGGAACCAGAAGCACCCGGAAAACAACGTGAGTCCCCGGACGCTTCCGCCACGTCCTTGGGATGACCTTGAACAGCATTTTTGATACCAGCAGGTTCCTGTTGTCGCGGAAACGTGGGACAACCTCCGTCCTACATTCTTCAACCACAAACATGTCTTCTCAAAATTTCACTAATCAAAATTTTTAAAAAATTCTTGAAGACAAATCTTGTACAACAGTGAGTCCATTGATTGGCTCACACTTACAAAACATGATTGATGAAATGCCAATATCAAATCAATGATTACAATATTGCAAATCACAGTCCAACGTCATTTCTGCTGTTCAACCGTCCTTTCTGTTTTGTTTTGTTTTTTTCTCTCGTTGTTAGAGATTAGCTCTTTCTTCCCCGCCCTAACCGGAACGTTAGCCCTGGCATACTTCATCCACAACTGCGTGCTGTCCATAACTAGAAACGTCAAGAACCCCAAGAACACAGTGAGTACAAACAAACAAACAAACAAAGGAACCAGAAGGATTCCCTGTGGAAAAATGAAGCGGATCATGCACTCAGCTTTGCACCTAATTAACACATTGCACAAACCAGCAATAATCTCAAAACTAAGGGATCTTTACTATTGTAAAGAAAAAGAAGAATACAACCTACTAACAAAGAAACAAGTAAAAGTATGATTTGATTTAATTTTTTTAGCAAATGCACCCAGCTATGCTCCTAAATTTATGTAACCTATATGCTGCCTTTCACATCTAGAAAACAAAAAAATACCTACTTTTCTCACTACATACCATTCATTAGCCACTACCTCTTACAAGAAGTATAACCCCTCAGTAATGTCCTAGAAAACATCACATAATTTTTTTTACCCTTTCAAGTTATAGTGTCAGTGTGTCCTCTTGCAATTTGCCTTTCAGTGTGAGTTTGTAAATAAAACTCCTATTTGTAAATGTTGACCTGTCCTTAGTGCTGAAACCAACATCAGATGCTTATTTCACACCCTATGCTTATTTGATCATAAGTTCACAATGTTTATCTATCACAACACTATGCAGTAAGTTTAAACTGTAATTTCCAACACAAAGAATTGCACTTACCCATATTTTCAACATATTGCAACATCTTTAAAGTTAAAACTTTTGATCCAACACAAAAAGTTCTCTAGAGCTTTCGACCTGTCACTCTGGTCTTCCTCAGTAGACTGACCCAGTGAGGCTTGTCACGTGGCTTCTTTGAAGTGTGACGTCAACACTGGGTCAAAGGTATCTGGTAGACATCATTTGTAACAAATATATGAACGTTACATGTTTGTGTTGCAAGTGTACTAACTACTGTTGCCATTTAGGGTCGTGACCTGACCATAGCGTACGTCTGTGTGATGGTTACATACGTGGTGGTAGGAGCTGTGTTCTACGCTGCCTTCCCAAAACACAAGGACTGTATAGAGGATGTAAGTAACACAAACACTCCCATTGATTACTGTTACTTATCCCTAAACCACACCAATTAAGTATCTTGGTTCTCAGATTTTTATGCTCCACTGGATAAACATTATGGTAATAGAAACAAAGCCTGTGGACCAGGGTTAATGCCTTGGCAACACAGTTTTATTGAGTGAATTCAGTGACATATTCAAGTTTTCCTTCATGGCCTTTGCTTTCATGATGTTACTTGAAGTATCCCACATCAAAGTAAGCTTAACTTACATGTATTTTTCTACATGTACACCTTTTCATCAAAGTTCTGCAGATCTAGAGAATGCCAAAAAATTTTGAAAAATCTGACATCTGAAAAACCTTAGATGTACTTGTACTGCTTATAATACAAGATTATTTCTTTTTTTTTAACACAGAACCAATTTTTAAAATCACAGAACCTTTGATGTACATTTACTTGTATTGTTGTTGATTTCATGTTCTCTCCCTTTTCTTTTCCCCACAGAACCTACTAAACAACTTCAGTAACACGGACACGCTGGCGTTTGTGGCGAGAGTGTTCCTCCTGTTCCAGATGTGGACAGTCTTCCCTCTCCTCATCTACATCTTCAGACTACAGTTCATGCACACCTTGTTTGGGTCCACCTATCCCAGGTGAGACAAGTAAAAATGATCTCAATCCATGTTTAAAGTTAAACCTTTTGATCCAACACAAAGAAGTTCTCTCACCTAGAGCTTTCGACCAGTCACTCTGGTCTTCCTCAGTAGACTGACCCAGTGAAGCTTGTCACATGGCTTCTTTGAAGTGTGACGTCAAAACTGGGTCAAAGGTATCTGGTAGATGATGTCAGCCTCCTTTGCAGTTGAGTAATGGGTGATGGGCCCTGATTTAGATATCCTCTTTCACCCCTCTAAAGAAGTAGTCTTGTTCAGCATACAGTATTCTAACAATGTCCAGCAAAACGGAATGTCCAGGTGACTACCGGGTATGTGAATATGTTCACTTCAGAAATGACCGAACTTGTTGACTGTATGTGCTCTAGGACTGAACTTTCATGATAGTGATGAAAATTTTTTAATTTTTTCCAGTTTTGTCCATGTGATAGTTCTGAACCTGCTGCTGGTGGGAGTTTGTGTCATCTTCGCCCGATTCTTACCTCATATAGGAACCATCATCAGGTAAGGCTGGGCATTCATACTTAATATACTAAATAGGACAGACATGTATTATAGCACATAACTACAGAATTGTACTTAAAGTCTTGAAGGATTTTTAGAAGAGTGACGCTGTGAATGTATTGTACATATCATGTATCACTTCCGTCACATATTTAGGAGTGTTCTGTGGATTTGCCCAAATCTTAACAGCTCATTGTAGTTGCACTTTAATGTCTGACTCGGTAAATTTTTAAAGTGGATTGACCTATCTTTGGTTGATGATGAATGCTGTAAAACTATATTTTCCAGATTTTCTGGAGCATTCTAGATCTGTGGTTTTGTCAACATCTTAACACGTCATTGTAACAATGTTTTATGTTATATCTTGCTTGATGACAACTGCTATCAAACAACTGTTTTTTCAGATTCTCTGGAGCGTTCTGTGGTCTAGCCTACATCTTCACCCTACCATGCCTGGTGTACTTAGTGATACTGAAACAGGCAGGCCGTCTGACTTGGCCTACTGCAGCTGTACACGGCTTTATCATCCTTTCCTCTATAGCTGAAGAATTCTTAAAAAATAAACATGAATGTATTCTTCACATTTTCAATCATTTTTAGATTCTCTGGAGTGTCCTGCAATCCTCAACCTACTACTTCACACCTCAATTGTTGCAGCATTTTCTTGTCAAGAAAAGTTGACTGACCACAATGTATCTCGACGAACGAGAACTGTTAACGAAGGCTTGAAAACAAATGTCTTTGCAGATTTTCTGGAGCGTTCTGTGGTCTAGCCTACATCTTCACCCTACCGTGCCTGGTGTACTTAGTGATACTGAAGCAGGCAGGCCGACTGACCTGGCCCACCGCGGCTGTACACGGCTTTATCATCCTGCTGGGACTCGCTAACTTTGTGGGGCAGTTCTTCTTCCTGAACAAGACGTAAGGACCTCATCAGTACTAGTTCATCTGTTCTCGTTAAACAAAAAAATGTTCATTTCATGTCCGTTTATCAGTTATTCTAACTAACCTTTAGCACACTGAAGTACATGTAGCCATTCTGAAGTGAAGTAGCCAGTTGGCTGCTATTGGTTACAGGATTAGGCAGCAGGAAAAAAGTTAAACAAAACATGTTTGTATGTTTTTAATTCAATCTTGTCATCTTTGCCAAAGTTTGCCAACATACATGTACAATATACATGTACTAGTAGTATCCTACCAAGGATATTATATCCTTTATTCTACTTACACAAGGTATAAGATGCTGTGGAACAGTTTTTTCTTCTCTTCTTATGCCCACTTCTCTTTGTGGGATAGACTTCTTAGAGTAAATGTTACACATAAGGTAAACTTTGTGTACTGAATTATTTTCCTCAAGAAAATATGTGGAAGAGTACCGTGTGTAATACCTTGATGGTGTAAGGTTTAACAGTCACCCTGCCGACTAAGGTTGTATCTGTATCAATATGCTGCATAAACAAACGTAAGTATAGAACTGGTTTGGCTGAGGTTTCAGACAAGGTGGACAGATACAATAGAAGCACCATGGGTTCAGCACCAAGGACAGACATGCTATGTTTTACAATAGAAACTTTGGGTTAGATGGTGCATCTTGTACCTGGTACAAAGTTGTTGTAAGGATGCTGGCTTAGCATGGAGAAGGTTTCTTCTTTCTGGTGTCACCGAAGATGCATAGAGTCATCTTGGTGGAAACGATATGTTAGTACCATCATTTTGTGCATTGACGAAAAACTGTAAGTGTAGATAGGAATAAATTTTCTATTGGGTGGAAATGATACATTGTGTGCAGTGCCACCTTCTGACTCTACCAGGTACTGCAAGCCAGTTTATCAGTGCTGCTGATATTAAATGCTCAGAGACATATAATATTATGTCTATATAATCATGAATTTAAAGGAAGTAAAAAGGTAGTGCCAACGAAAAAGGACTCACTATTAAACGTGTATTATCAAATGTAAGCTGACGTATAAAAAATGTTTTTGTATATAGTGCTTTGATTGATATATTCTTTAAAAGGAGCGGAAATGAGAAACATCTTGCCAAGATAAAATTTGATGAAAAAAGGTTTTTGCTTTGTGTTTTATTCCTCCAGTTTTTATATATTTATTATATATAAGCTGCTATGAAATTTCATATTTATACTTGCTAATACTAACTGGGTAAATGTCTTCTTCATAAGAATGCCAAAATCAGGATTATCTTCATTCGTACCTTGGACAGATGATAAGTTTTGTATGACCCTACCTAGCCACACACACACATCGGTGCACACATACACACGTGCCCTCATTCACACACGTACAGACACACACATACACATAACAAGCCGCAATTCAATTTCAGAAAAACAATTTAATTCCGGACTCCAGGCCAATAACTCCAGAATGCTTTACTCGGTTAATATTTTTCATGAGTCCATGGCAGAGGGTGACAATTATGCGGAATGCGTCAATTGGTCCCTAGGGAGTAGTCCAATTATATATAATTATACTATGATTATCTATAATTATACATAATGATTTGCCCATTATATATAATTATACATATCCCTTTTTGCTATTATCTATAGTTATATATAAGCCTTTGGACCATTACACATAATTATATATAACCCTTTTGACCATAAACATAATTATACATAACCCCTTTCCGGTTATGCATAATTATACATATCCCTTCAGGCCATTATACATGTGAACTCACACACATTCTTTCTCTCTCTCTCTCTCTCACACACACACTCACACACAAACACACGCACTCACACACACACACAGATACACACACACAAACAAGAGAGTAAACAAACAAACAAACAACCAAATATTTTCAACTTTTGTATTAAAGTCCATCGGATAGCACACTTCGCAGTACAGCTCTCTGGGTGCAAAAGTTCCACAGGAAAATAAAGTTAACTCCAGAAAATACCATCTTTTCAACATTTGTGTACAACGTCATCAACGTCTGTGCACATCTGAGTACGACGTCATTGGGTACGTCGGCAGCAAGCACGGAATACGTCAGACTCAGACAATACCAAATATGTACAGGCTATCTTTAAACATATATTACAGAATCATCACGATACAAAACCACTCTAAGTGGATAGTTACTACCAGGCCACACAACGCTAACTTTATAAATGACATTCCAAATGTTGATTTTTCTACTAACGACTCGCCCAATAGAATTTCGTGTTTCCATTTTTTTGCTCTTGCACAAAATTTTGTTTTTTTTGGAAGATGTCACCCATAAAATAGAGTTGATATGGCCTTATACAGCACAATCACGTCAGCATGACACGTGATTTCCTCCTCCAATGGACGGACAGCGTTTCACTGACATGCGCGTCAGTTGCACACAAAAACATCTGACCAATAACAACAGCTTATTCTGCTATGTCTACCGATCATGGGTAACTACAGCACAGACAGACACCCCATATATAGTCTCTCAAAAATACGTAGAGGCAGATATCGTATCAAGATACGCGCTGCTGTCTTAAATATATATCATATAAGCGATCCAGGCCGCACAGCCATATTATTATAATTATTATTTAAAAAATACACAAGTACGTATAGAATTGATACTGTTAATGTAACAGCTGTTAGTAAGACGAGACATTGAGATACTTGGATAAGTATTCATCTCGGGCAAAACTTTGCCCATAAGTTATATTTATAACGACGATATTTTTTATATAAGAACGGAACCTAGTCGAGCAGTTTTTCTGTGTGTGAGGTTTTGAGAGCGATGTTGCTGCCAGCAGCGTCAAGAAGCACCCCCCCCCGTCTGGTAACCAAAGTCAAGTTCACAATAATGTTCTTTGTGTTTAATGATGTACGTCCAGCGCGAACTGTAGCAACTACAAGTCCAAGTTCATGAGAATTTTTTACTCAAACCACCGCAGTTTTAATTCTCCTGGTGTTGAAACGTCCGTGTGACAATGTCTGATCGGATGAGTCGTTTCTAAGGTCAGTTCCAAAGCAACTTACCACAAACCGCCTCAATAATACTGAAAAACAAAGCCTGCGGCACACTCAAAGTATTACTTTTTTTGTCAGAAACGCAGTATAAAGTGGAGGGGATTCATTCCTCAAGCTGACCGACATGGCTTGTAAAGTACGGGATCGTTCTGGGTCCGGAAGTCCAGAAGATGCTGCAGCAAGGATCCATCCATTGAGAAGTACGCAGTATATAGTAGAGGGGATTCATTCCTCAAGCTACCTGACATCTCGGTCTTTTGTCAGAAACGCGTTATAATGAAAATTAACGTTTTGCGTGTGTGTCACAGGCTATGTTTTTTCAGTATTATCGGGCCAGTTCGTGATTGGCTCCGCTTGTAGGAGCTGCGGGTTAGATAGATGAGATGCGGGTTAGATGAGGCTGTCCACGCTGTGAGGTGATCCGTCGATGCTGTCGGCCTCCGCGAAGCTGATGGCCTCTCTCTTCTTCTCCAGCATGTGTTTGAGCGTGAAGATCTCTGCGGAGAGGAGAGAGACCTCCTGACGCAGGTGGCTGTTCTCCGTCTGCAGGTGCGTGGACCGCGAGGTGTGGTAGCTCACCATCATGCGCCGGAGCTCCCTGCTGCGCCGCGCTTTCTCGCTGTTCCGGCGCCGCTTCTCCTGAAGCTCCGGGTCGGCCGGGCTGCCGGGGCGCGGCGGCTGCTGGTGCAGGGAGCGGCGCGCCTCTTCCCGCGGGTTACTGTTGTTCAGGTGCGTGGTGGTGGTCTGCAGTTCGGGGTGGTCGCCGCTAGGGTGCTCTGCTGTACCGCTGAGGACGGGCATGACGGGGGAGTCCGGGGACGTGTCGCTATCGCCGCTGTGGCAGGACGCCGACTCGTCGCGGTGCTGCGCCGACAGCTTCAGGCGGAGTTTGTGCGGCAGGCATTTCTCGTCGCTGCCCCACTTGAGGATGGAGCTGCGGACGGTCGGGCTGAGGCTGGGCGGGCGGGACAGCGGCTCGGCGGGCACCGGCGAGTGGCACTCGCTCAGGCTGCTGTTGTCGTCCTCGGAGGAACCTTTTCTCAACCGCTCGGCCTTGGCGAAGCTGAGGTCTACGGCCTGCGGCGTGAGGCCGCCGACGGGCTGCATTTCCTCCGTCGTGCTCTCAGTGTCCCACTGCGAATGGTCACTACTCAGAACGGGCTGCTGCTGCGGGGGTTTGTCAGCCTCAGCTGCGTCGTACGCGGCTGCAGCGTATCTGGAAGTCGCTAGATGTCGCTGCTGATACTGTAAGTCCCGTTGCCGGTCGTACCAGGCCTGCTGCTGCTGCTCCTGTATGTGCGGGTATCCCGGCGACTGTATCCCCGGGTTTAGGAACGGCTGCGTGTAGACCGCAGCTGTGCGCTCCCCGTGTGTACCGTACACGTGCGGATACTGCACGGGGGCCGGGGGGCTGGGCGGGCCCGACAGGTACTGCCGCTGCTGCGGGCCCGACGTCACTTCCGCCAGCCGCTGCTTCAGCGCGTACATTTCCGCCCGGAGCCGCGCGTTCTCCTGGGTAAGCTGCAGCACGCGCGTCTCCAGCACCATGTCGTTCAGCCGCCGCTTCTCCCGCGACCGCTTCGCCGCTTCGTTGTTCTTGCGGCGCTTGTCCCAGTACGCGTTGTCCTTCTTCTCGTCGGGAATGAACTCCCGCCGCTTCCGGGAACTCAGCACGTCCTTCCGGCGCACGTTCAGCACCCTCTGCAGCTCCAGAGACTCCGTTGGCATGGCAACAGCCTCCCCCATCATCTGGCTGGCGGCGAGGGCGTGGCCGTCGGAGTCGTACGTGCTGTCCGCCGCGTGCGGAACAACGTGTTCGATCCCGTCTTCCTTCACCATGGCAACGCGTTTGAGTGACAGGTGGTGGTTCGGAAGGTGTTCCCCAAGGGTAGGTGCTCGGTCCTCCTCCGGAAGGGTGACCAGAGCTGATCGCTTCTCAAGGCGTGTCTCAAGAAACTCTCGGACCTGAAGAAACACAAAAAGAAGAAAACAAGCCGTTAATGTCTTTGTTGTAAAATAACTGCACACTAAAGCTTACAATCTCAAAAATACAAGATCTTAATTCGACTCTAAAACAGTCAATGATCATATTTCCAACAGAATTCATTGTCATGACTTTGTACTTTGCTAAGGCATGCAAAAAGTCATGAGAACAAAGAAAGAAGCAAGAGGACATTACAATCAACACTCCTGAACTCATTGGAAATATAGACCCAACAGTCTCCTTATATAACAGTACGGTAGAGGAAGGGGACAGACTATATACAGGTCTTCTCTTCGTCACTTCTAGTCGAAAATGAGTCGAGTCTGTCTCCCTGTACATATCCCATCCCACGCGCTTAGCGCAAGATTATCCCAAGGACCAATAGGATCAAAGTATTTACCCCACGTGATCGCATCAGCGACCAACAGGATCAAAGGATTTAGTTCACGTGATCACCTTAACGACCGACAGGTGGTTGTTGGTTGATGCCGGTCGCTCAGGTTCAAAGAAAGGTGACCCAATTAAATACGACCCAAATGTCATTTCTTCCAAACATACGCACCACGTAACCGTCTTCACTAAACCTGTTTGTATATCCAAATTGATGTAGTTTTACCATTTGTAAAACGACGTTACTCTAATGTAATGGTATTTTGATAATGGCTGAGATGTACGGTAAGGAGTGATTGAGTTTAAAGCGTCACGTCGACCCTAGGACAGACGGACGTAAGTGGCTTTGTGCGCGCTGATGAGTTAATGTAATGTGATCACAGCGTGCCCTCATACACGTAGCACACGTAACCACATAGATCTAGAGCGGACTGGATTCAAGCAGATGGGGCACGGTAGTCTGTAACCAAACGCAAAGTATTTACAAACGCGTTTTGGAACGCATCTATTGCTGTACAATGAACCAGTAAGAATTGCCCCAAGGAAGGTGACAGACGATCACTGAAACGTCGGCTGGATAAACCTCTTGGTTGTGTAAAAAAAAGTATCTCTATTTAGTGACTTACCAACCTGATGAAACTATTCCCAGAGGGAGAATAGTTTGCCTTGGGAGTTAGTACATGTATTTGCATTTGCCCACGATGGATAATTGTTACCCTTGCCACAGGCTTACTCCCCTGGAGAATTATTCACCATTTTTTGCACCAGTCTACTGTCCATAACCCCTTAGTATGGCCTGGTGGAGGCTAGGACGTGGCCCAGATTTGCTCTGCGCTACTCTGTACTACACTCTCACCATCCTGGGCAGTAGTAGATAGACGCACAGTCAATTGCACACCAGAAAGACACATTGCTAAACGGCTGGGATTTGTAATAGTTCGCAGCAGATTGGGATATTCAGAGGGCCATATTCAACCAGCATTGCCTCCCGATCTTCTCCAGAACACGGTTGAGTGTTGGTCGTGAGCACGGCTGTTTGTGGTTGGGAGTTGGTCGGAGAGGCTGTTTAGTAAGTCTTTGAAAACCGCCTGTGCCAGCTGTGTATGGAATTTTGACAAATCAAACTTGGCGGAGTCAGCGAACTTGAGTTAGACTAGGCTAAATTCCAGGCTACTCCAAAAACAGCGCCGGCCTAGTTTTTCGAGCGGTCTAGCGCAAAGAAAGTCGCAGAAAGGTCCTGAATGTGTGTCAATGTGCTTTATGTAGAGCAGGCTTCATGTTATATAAAGGCGACCGGACGTTAAATAAGGCCACAACAAGTAATTTTTATGGATGCGCCTTAATTTTCGCCTGATTTTGGAAAAAAAAAACAAGAAATTTTGTTGCCTTCTGACAGTGGCCACCATGCCGAAAATGGGCAAATATGTCTGTTGGCATGCCAAATGGTGGCTGGTAGATGACTATGAAGAGAGGAGACAAGAAAGGGCTCAGATTTAATGTTTTGTTTCTTACTCTGATGCAGTGATATGTGATGTTGGTTGTGTATATGTGATGTTCGCACTGAATCAAAATGTAGAGCAGGCTGTTATATAAAGGCGACCGGACGTTAAATAAGTCACTAACGAGGCCAATTATACAGCGCATCCGCATGCGAACATCCGACCAACCTCCGGTAAATAGATACACATGAGCTGCCACAAAAGTAGCGACTCGGACGACCTGAATTCTGTCACTTTTATTTCTTCACATCTTCCTGTCCAGGGCAAATGTAACAGCTGCTGCCTCATCTTCCTACATTGATGTAGGCGGCAGCTCCAATCCTTGAAAGGTAGCTAGTATCGCTTTGAAGAAAATCAAAACACTTTACGTAACAACCAAGGAAAGGTGACCTCAAAGTAGAGGTTTAAGCTTCCGCTTAGTTTTTAGGCGTTTTCATCGGGCTTTCTTTTAGTACTAGTATTTTGTTTTACCGCAGCGAATCAGGATACTGCCCTGCCAATTTGATATTGTGCAGAATATCTGCTTAGAGGTTACAGAAACTGCACTTCGCCAAGGCAGTGTATTCGTAGTCTGCTGTAGGGCGTGCTCAATGTAGCATTACTAAGGTTATCTTAGGTTGCTATAGCACGCTGCTGCGCTTCCTAGTCACGCATTTATCACCACATCGTGCTGTCCTGCCAACTGCCACCGCTAGGTGGCGTTATTGGACCAGCGGAAGACTGGGATAGCACGGAGACTAAACAATGTATGTAGATCATACATAGATAACTGAGGTAGACCTTATATGCTTTTACTTTAGGGCGCACGCAAATATTGCACATAAGGAGGTACATGTACTGGTCATGACTCATATCATACGGAAGTATTGGCCACACCAGTGGGCCACACCATGGAGCTATTATTTTTGCACGGAAACAAACTGATATTAAAAAATCGTCACCAAATCTGCACACATCTACATCTACGGTAGAAATACGACGCCAGTGGCCGCCGTCATACATGAGAATTTAAAACTATTTAAAAAAAAACAACCTCAAATTACTTCGGTTTCGTATTCAGCAATTCTAAGAATGGACCATTGACCACTTATAAATGCGCTCACCGAAAGAGGAATCCCTCTTCTTCAGAACCGTGCCTATCTAGTTCTATGCCTGAATCAGACACGGTTCTGGATAGTCTCCTTGTATTCAAAAACGTACATTTGCCCCAGGCCCAAAGTTTCAAAGTTTTGCACGATTCTGGATGCGCGTGGACTATCCAGAACCTTGCCTGATCATGCTTCTGGCTTAATTATCATAGTTCCGGATATCACAATCCCTTACCGTATGTCTTGCCTCTCTGAGTCCACCAGACTGCTGTTTGGGTCAAGCAGGCCAAATGATCTATTTGCCCCGTGTAGACCGGGCCGAAGTTAGCCTGGGTACCATCCTATTTGTATGCCGGGGCTGCCATACTCGCTATTCTTAGCTTAGGGTAGCGAGTATGGGAGCCCCGGCATACAAATAGGATGGTACCCTGGCTAGGCCAAAGTCGCCAGTAGATATATATAAACGGCCTGATTACGCCTTACGAAAGATTCATATATAATAGGCTTGACTTTTCTTCACCTTCCACCCACTGACCTAAATCCTATCTAGAGCCACGGGTTATTGACCTGTGCTCGTGACATCTGATCTGACAGCGTGTCTACAAACGTTATTTCCTGACGCAAGCAAAGAAGAGCAGTCCTATCGTGTGTCAAGTCTGCTCACCATTCGTACCTCACTGATAATCACGTCCGTTCTTCGGTTTCTGGTAACCTCAAACAGACTCCTTTGCAGGCTGAATAAATAGTAGAAATCAGCCTGAAAGGAGATGTAATTGGCCAGAGCAGTTGGCCGCCCAGAAAATTTGGTCTCTTCTGTACTTGTTGTGTTGGAATAGAGTTCAACATTTTACCAGAAATTGGACAAATAGACCTCAGGTATTGTATCTCTATATAGCTATAGTGTCCAATTTCCAGCCGCTTCTATAATTCTGCTGAAGTGAGCAATAGTTCCCAATTTCTGGCGCTTTCTTGCCGCTTCTAAGCCTGGTAGAGGCTATCGGAGGTCCTCGTTTCATTTTGCATGTCCACAGCTATGGAAATTCCCGGTCCAATGAGCCTATATATATATATGTCTACAGTACATAGCGGCTACATTTCCTGCCACGAGTCACGACCAGTGGTAGATTTAACCCTCAGTAGTACCTCACTTCCACCTTCGGCCTTATCTTTGCCACAATCGTTTCCGTCATCTAAGGTTGATGACATCTAAGTGGGGTCAACCTTAAATCTTAAATCTTAAGATATCTCCCTTCTTCAAGGAAGTGAGTGAGCGGCTAGAGAAAAAATCGATTTCTTCTTCCGCCGGTTCGGAAAAACATTTCCTCCTGCATTATACATGAGGTCAGTGAACTCTGAGTTATACATCAAAACACGCCGTGCTGTATAAGCAGGGGTTTAGGCTTGGCGTATTTTTGACGTGTTTTCAGCCGTTTTATCAGGCTTTCTTGTAATACTCTTTAGGCCATAGCAAGTAGTTTTTATGGATGACATCAGCGCGCACATTAATTTTAACCTGATTTTGGAAAAAAAAAACAAGTAATTTTGTTGCCCTCTGACAGTGGTCACCATGCCGAAAATGGGCAAAGATGTCTGTTGCCATGCCGGAAGGTGGATGGCAGATAACTATGAAGAGAGGAAACAAGAAAAGGCTCTGATTTACTATTTTGTTTCTTACTTTGATGCAGTTATATGTGATGCTGGCTGTGTACATGTGATGTTCTCACTGAATGAAAACCATTTGTACAATTATTTAGTCAAAATTTGAGATTGTAGGAAGCAGAGATTTAGGCCTGGCTTATTTTTGACGTGTTTTCAGCCGTTTTATCAGGCTTTCTTTGTAATACTCTTCATGTTATCAGCTGGTGTCTAGTTCTGAAGGGTCATGAATGATCTCATTTTATTGATCATCTAATTCAAAGTAGACAACCCCCAGGTATTTCTCAACAAAGTACTTCTACTTTTGTAGTTTGGCATTTGAAACCTTTGAATTCTGTCATCTTCTTCCTAGTTCTAAGAAATTGTCTCTGTAGCTCTCAGACCTCTTTTGACTAATCACGAAGACAGCTGATGTCAAAGTAGACTACCTCCAGTATAGCCTAGTTGCTTGTTGGCTGGGAAGCGACCGAGAAAGCACACTATTAAAATCTAATAGAGCTAGCACCCAAACTAACTCTAGATTTAGAATATATTTCTCCATAGATTCACCTTTCCACAGTTTCACATTTGTTTGAAGCGTTTTAAAGCTTTTATACATACACATGTAATATTCCAGGTCACTTTCCTTAGTACGTGCCATAACCTCGCATATCACTTCCGTGTTTATATTTTCATCCCTGTACCACTATTGGCCTCAGGGCTTGTGCACTCCTTTTCATTCTACAAAGCAGAGCTGAGGTCTTTCTAGCGTTCACTGAACCCTAACTAGGTTTACTGTAATTCACTTTATGTTCACGCTAGCAAAATTTTACGGTCTGAGAAAAATGGACATGTTCACGGAACTATATATTCAATCACGGTGGCAACAGGTGCAGGAAAAGGGAAGTCCAGAGAATTATTTGTTAACTGTAATTATCTCTGTACAGAAGCGACAGTGAAAACAGTCAACATAAAAGTACAGTGAAAAATCAGGAAGTACAGTATACGCAACATTCGCGCATCGGCGTACGTGACAAACACTCTATCTATATTCTATTTTCCCTCCACCTCTACCCAAGGTCGAGTGCCTCTCATCGTTAAAAGTAACGTTTATTTGCGTACGGGTTTAAGGATTTGCACAGTCCCCAAAACCCCCGGGTATATTTTAGAAGAAGATTATTGACACAACAAGCCGCACAGCGTCTATCCTGGGAACGTTTGTTTACGTAAGATCTGTCAGGTCATTCACCCCGGGTATGTCACGTTTACTCTGTTGTCGCTCTGGTTTGTTGCACAAAATACCAAAGCCAAAAAGATGCTTGATCGTGACAGTTTATTGAAGTACCATACAAACCAGTTGTATTTGTATGTGTCTATTCTATTGTAATACAGTTCAGTATAACGTTACAACACATTAAATCATTCTAGTTTGCTGTTCTGATTCAGGGTTCTCACCAGAGCGACAAGATGCTTGATACGTGATATTTTATTGAACTACCAAACAAACCAGTTGTATTCGTATGTGTCTATTCTTCCTGGAGTATACAATAATGCATTGCATACATTACAATTACAGCTAATTATAGAACCAAGTACAGATGCTATAATTTTGACCCCTATGCTAAGTTTCAACCAGCATAGGGGTGTTTTGAGAGGGAGAACGTTCATAAATCTTGCAAAAAATGAGAATATAACTTTAGACTGAAGCTATAGCAAAGGGAAAACCTTAACTTCACAAAGTCTGTTCCTCATTAAACATGAAATAGTGTCTCAGGGGGTTATGCGTTTCAAAATATTTCGGCTCAATGTGCGATTTGATTTGCGCCAGGAAAGTTGCTCTTCTGTACCTGACCCCTATGCTGTGAAACCGTGGCTAGAACACTGCAGAGTGTTTTTTGAAAGCCGTTTGTACGAAATTCTGCGTCTCTACCCGTGGTTTAATTCCTTGGAAGGTTTATTTTTACACACGGCGAGCCACCCGGACAGTGAACCCGGCATGATTGATTGTGTGTGTGTACTGTTACAGCCGCAGCTTTTTATAGGCTTTTTAATCTCTCAAGTTTCGTAATAATAATCTCAAATCAGACCCTATGGTGGCAAGACGATATCCATTGGCTGTAGAGGAGTGACCATTGCCATCCTGTAACCATTTGCCTAATTGTGACAGCTCTGGCCAATGGATACTTATATCAGGCTTTTTTTAATGACGGCATATCTCCGAGTTTAGTAATAATGATAATTTCCAAGAAGATCCTATGCTGGCAAGACTGTATCCATTAGCCACAATGTAACCATTTGCCACTGGGGCTAATTTCACAACTCTGGCCAATGGATACTGTCTTGCCACCGTAGGATCTGCTTGGAAATTATATCAGTTGTATCTCAACACTCTGTCTCTGTTTCTTGTGTGCAGCATCCGTACGGCGAACTGATATTCCATTAAAAGAAAAACTCATAAGCCTAAAACATGCAGATTCTTGAAAAAAAAACACCAAGCTTCACCAATATCGCGGATGACAAAGGTAGAAGAAAAAGAGCCATAGAGCCTGCTAGAGAAGCTAGTAACAGCCACACATATGCCTGGGGTTTTAGGCTTCATTTTCTCACCCTATTAATATTTCTATTTCTACAGGCTCTGCAATGCCTGGTTCTAATATTACGCTTCGGGGCAGAGTTAAATTTACGGAACGGTCCTCAGATGCCGGCTACATAATCAGGAGGTCAGTAAACTCAAGTGAACCCTACATGCATGCCATTTCGGTAACAGGGCGTGAGGGATTTTTCCTGTCCAGGCAATCAATCAATCAATCAATCAATCAATCAATCAATCAATCGTTTGTAAGCACCAGGGTCTGTTGATATCCGCAAATTCAAAGTAGTCAAAAATTTTGCTTGGGGCTTTAGAAAAAAAAAACTTTTTGCAAATATCTAAGGACTCATCGAACGATTGTCCTTGACTTACTACAGAGTGGTCCTTTATGCGCCACAGCGAGTAGATTTTATGGATCTTTTAAATTGGAAATCCTATATACAAGTATAAATATGTCTGGAGCGTTTTTCAGATACCTGCTACATAATTAGGAGGTCATTCAACTCTGATCATACGGCAACCCTACATGGCTACAACGTGGCCTTTTGTGCGCCATCGCAAGTATCCATTTTATGGATGTGTTACATCAAGGTATTTAACCTTCTTGGTAATTAGGAGGTCATTGAACTGAGATCCAGAGTCAACCCTACAATACTGCAACGTGGTCTTGCAAGTAAATTGGAAGTAAATTTTATACATGTGTTGCATCGTAATTGCTATATATGCTACTTAATTAGGAGGTCATTCAACCCAGAACTAGCGTCAACCCTACATGTATGTTCTTTCCATAATCAGGTATATATTTCCCGTTTCCAAAAGTATATATTTTCCATTTCAACAATACTTGCAGAATTTCAAAGTCGTCAGAGGTTTTGCATGTGATTTGAAAAACAAAATACCATTAATACTACAACGTTACACCTTTAAGCCCATAGCAAGTAATTTTTTTTATAGCGGACATTTCTTAAATTGTATTGTTGTTGTTTTTGTTTTTCTTTATTTGTTTATTGTATTAGAAAAATTCTAGAAGGGTAGCACACACAGGGTGTATCTTACTAATGGGGATTCTAACTACATAAGCGAAGGTATCATCTCCATGATACCGTTATACCCCATACACGCCCACGCGCGATTTACTGTCACAAAATCCACTTTAGGAGTTATTGGTGCGCCCTCATTCAGCGCCCAACACGGCATGCCCATATTTGGTAGGCGGTGGCGCGAACACGTAGGGAGCGGATATAACCGCCATTTATTCTAGCTGAGGCTTCTTCAAAACAGTTGTCTGTTTCACGTACACTTTCTACTATTTTTTTATTCTTCAATGTGGGGTCGTGTGGCGCAGTCGGTAGCGCGTTCGGCTCACACCCCAGAGGTTGTGGGTTCGAACCCTGCCCATGTCACCGATCTTGTGCCCTTGGGAAAGGCACTTTACACGACTTTCCTCACTTCACTCAGGTGAAAATGAGTACCTAGCTTCGGTTAGGGACGTCCCTCGGATAGGACGTTAAATGGAGGTCCCGTGTTTGGGAGAGCCACACCCCATGCACGTTAAAGAACCCACCGCACTTATCGAAAAGAGTAGGGGATCTTCCCGGTGTGAGTGGTTCAAAAACTTACAGTCCGGTCTTACGCAGCTTGTACATGTGCGCACATGTACAAAACTGGTGTGTTACGCCTGAAGGCGGTTTACCGGTTATGCGAAACAAACAAACAAAACAAACAATACACAACAAAACAGTAACAAGGACAGTGTGGCGCTGCACTCAAGTTTATTCCAGCGGAGGCTTCTTCAAACCAAGTCTCTGTTTGACGTACAAATACGCAAAAAAAAAACAGGTACTCAGGCAACTGGATATGGCTTTTTTGGAAACGCTCAGACGTTTCAGGTAGCATCCACTACCTTTCGCCAGTGACACTGATTTTGTGCGTATTGTGTTTTGGCGTATCTTATTACCTGGATGTTTAACCTTCACTGATGTTTCATGTACAAATGTTTCTTGTGATCTCGATATTATGTAAGTAATGATTCTAATGTAACTATAAAAAATCATGTTAACATGCAACTGTAACATGCAAGTTGATTGTATAATAAATCTGAATCTAGCTATAGACTATAAAAACACTCGTTGCAAAATAGTTAAATTTAGCCAAAGAGTCTTAGAATAATTTGCCGAATTGTACTCTCCAAGTCCCCCTAAGAGGGCATGGGGGCTCTGTTTCAACCACGACAAGGAACGACCTTTTTACATAAGAAAGAGGTCTTAGCGACACCGCCAAACTAGTTTAAACTCCGCCTGGCCAAATGCTAAAAGTCAAAATTGACGTCGGAGTAAAAACGTTAAAATGTCAGATGCACAGTTCTCGGAAAGACGATATGCTTTTAATCCACAATTTTGTCTAAAAACAGAAACAGATCTAACAGACGCCCTGGTACTTAAAGTCAAGACTGACGTACAAGAAATATGAATAGGTCAGAGTGACATGGCCAGATGGTGTTTTCGCTTTCATCTACTTAGAAACAAACAAAGACTGAATGTCAACCGTTGCTGGCAGATCAGATGTGATGTCAGAGTTCTGAACTAGAGAGGTAACATTTGCAAAGCAAATACATAATGTTTACCTTTACATGAAGATGCCCTGGCTCAAGAAACTACTGCTCTGTTTCTTCTTACTCAAACATATTCATAGTTTACGTGGTGACCAGCCCCTCCAATTCTAACCTGAAACTTGCTACATAATGTAACCTAACACCACAGGGTGTCTGCTACAGCACCAGTTACCATAGTGACAGACGTCTGGTCCAGGTCATTGACCTTTTTTTGTTTGGAGAAGAATAAGAAGAGGAAGAAGAAACCGAGTAAAAACAATTTTCCTTCTTCAAAGGTAAAAATAAAAAATGTGCCCCGATACTAAAAGTCACTACTGACGTCAAAATAATCTGAACAGGTCACAGAAAATCCGCTAGAAATTATAAAACCAAGGGATTCCGTATGACCTGTTTCTAAAAGTCAGTCCTGACGCACAAGATTTTTGGGTCAAGGCAAGAAAGTCGGCATCTCTTTTATGTTTTAAGAACAAACTAGCCTCCATAGCATGCCAAAAACTGGGGGTTTTGAGGGTCTTCAGGGTCTTTGGGAGCTTTTATGTGCTATTTTCTGATTGCATATAGACTACATAGCCGGCCTGGTTGATTTACCCCCGTTTTTTAGAACTGGGATAATCAGAAAACAGCCGAAGACCACCAAACCCCCAGTTCTATAAGCCTGCTACGGAGGTTAAGAACAAACAGGGTTAAACATAAGCAACGCCTTCAGACTATTCATGAAGCTAAAAGTCATTAATGACGCCAGAGCCGCTTAAATAGGTCATATTGCGAGAGGGCCTATGTTTTAGCTCAAATTTCAAATGGTTTTTATTTTTTATTTTTTGGACTTTCAAGAAATCCATTTTTTTATGTTCTTCGCAGAAGGAAATCATATTGTTTTTGCCTTATTTCTTCTTCGTCTTCTGCAGACATCAAAGGTCAATGACCTGGACCAGTTACCATGGTAACTGTTGCTGTTGACGACTCTACAAAGATAAACAGATAAAGGCCTCATCATGCCAATTCATTTTTCTTTATTCACGTTAATCTTCTTATCCCCCGCTTGCTACAATCAGATTTCTGCGAAAATTCGAGAACCAATAAATCAAATTGTCGCGAGAAATCAAAGCCTGCACGTTGCCCTGTGCTATGATTATATAAATAACAAAGTCAGGTTGCCCCGCTACTAAAAGTCAGGTCGGACGTCAGAGTAAATTGTGTAGGTCGGATTAACATCACGTTTTCAATCTAAACCTACAAAAAACAGTCTTTAAATGTTACCGCGCCCGTCAGAAGACTTACCCAGCCCGGATGCCCTGATACTAAAAGCCATTTCTGACGCTCGACCCGGGCTGTTGTATAGGTCAGGCGCATTTGGCTTATGTAAAAACGCTTTAACCATGCATTTATGTCTGCCAAGTCACGTTATCGCTAAGCCGGTGGATAGGTCGCCGCCAGTGTAACATTTCGCGTTTTCCGGGGTCGAGGCGGCACTGGGGGATTTGTTTCCGTACCAACGGAGTCTGGAGAAGCCTGGCTAAGCGCGCCGGGCGGCCGGCTGGAGAGCCTGGGCTGTCCGCACGTGTACAGAGCAAATCCCTGGAAAAGTGCGCTGCTATTATTACCCTCGATAAAAAGGTCTTGTTTTGCGAGGGTTGTTGGAGCTAAGTAATAGAAACTGTATCTCTGTGGCTTGTATAACCGCCCTTCGGCGTAACACACCAGCTGCTATACCTGTATCTGTGTAGCCTGTGTAACCACCATTTGGCGTAACACACCAGTTAGATAACTTAGAAAGTACCGTACTTTGCATCGTTTAGAATGGTTCTTCAGGCTACTTCTTCTTTTGCCGCAGTCATTAAAATGGTATTTAAGTTGAGTATGATAACTCAAAACGCTATGGATGAATTGTTCTGACAATTCTTGTGTAATTAGTTCGTGAACTATCAAAGAAATGGTGAGAAGTTGGCCCCCTGGTGGCTGTCCTTGGCACTGCAGCACAACTAAAGATCCTACCGGCCGAAAAAAAGAAACTTGACACATTTCCGTGACCACAAACAAACTACTGACCTGTGACGTGCAAAAAGCTTATTTCTAAGAGAGTTTAAGAAGTCGTGACGTTCTGAGTTTTCCTTTGGTTCATTTTCTTCCTCCGTTTGAAGCTGCGTCGCTTGAAACGCGTTCGAATCGGGCAAAAAGCGACGCAGAATGCCAGAAAACACACACAATCGGGTGCACATCCGCCGGTGGGTGAGGTGTAAAGGCCGTTCCGGAGGTTTTGTTTGTTTGATCACGTTCAGAAGCCGGCTGTGACATTTGGCTGGGTTTGATGTGCCTCAAAGTGTACACATCACACACATGCTATCACACCATTCCCTAGCACAAACAGCACGGGCTGTTAGGTGGAAGGGAGACCTCCATGGTCTGAATGGGTTTGGGTTAGGATCAGGCACGGTTCTGGATAGTCTCACACACACACACACACACACACACACACACACACACAAACACAAACACACACTCACTCACCTCCAAGCAGATGTTGGAAGACAGGTCGTGTTTCACAAATATAAAAAATGAAAATGAATTTCCCCAACTTTCTCTCTCTAAAAAAAAAAAAAAACAGTTCACGATTTGCCAGTACCACTGGCTGCCTCTAGGCTAAGCCGACAGACACCGAAGCGCCCTATTTGGCAGGTTTCCATGTGTTTTTCGCCGCCGGTGCAGATAAGACGGTTTCAGCCGGCAGGGGCGAGTTTATAAATAGATTCTGATGATGGCTGCATCAGTAGGATACGGGAAGGTTCGAGAAAAACCTTGAATACTAATATCTGTGTACCGCCCTTCACATCACACGTTTAGGTTTGGTGGAAAGAATGTCTAAATTACAAGGGAACAAGGTTGGGAGCTATACATTTCAATGCCTCACTGAATAAATATAATATAAATAGATATACATATTTATAACGCTGATTATGTAAGTTCCATATGTCATTTGAAAACGTGGAATTCACCCTATGTAATATCATTTTTATATCTGCTACAACGGTGATAGTTATGAATGGATGTTCAGCTTGATACATTTGTGGAAAGTACATTATTTAACTAATTTTAGGACGTATTTTAAAATAAATTCATGGTATTTGTGATATTTTACACAGGAGCGCGGTTATGCAAAATGGCGGCGGTCATGTAGCAACAGTCAATGTCAGCGGTGTCGGGTTACATCACGTGACCGGGGTGAATCTCCTTATGTAACAGCTGACGACCTTGAGGGGTCAATGACCGCCATGAAGGTCAGGCTTGGCAAACAGCGGACAAATCTAGGCACTCGCGCTAGACGGTATACATAGTGATACGATAGTGGAAACCGAGAAAAACAAGGCTCTGATTTCATTCTCAGCAACCCGAGCGAAAGCTATACCAGGAAACGGAGTGTCTGCAAAAGAGAGATCTTTGGATAATAAAAAACGAAATTCAATCCCCTCGAACCACCCCCAAAATAGCCCCAGGTCACGACCCTAACACGTGTTCAACGTAGCCTAGATACCAGACTTTGTCAGGGGTGTAAACAGGCCAGCTCCTCAGCTCCAGGGCCAACATAATGTATTACCCCACGAAATTTTACCATAGACCCCTGAATTACACAACGTTTATATAATTTATCAAGTTGCATAATTTCTCAGGGTCTAGTTCGGGGTGGGCGTGAGGAATTGGGAGGGGGTATGCTGGCCCTAGAGTTAACATGGAGTTAAGTAGCTGTCCTATAGACCCTTGGAACAGTCTGCCACCCAGGCTATTTCGATCTTGACTGTGAAAACAAGCCGGCCGTCGGCAGTATACATAAAACAACCAACGGCACAGTCTAAATATACCAGCGGTCTAGGCTGCGATACTGCTTCTAGGTCCTTCTATTAGTCTCTAACAGGTCTCACTGAGGACTTCACTGATGCTAGAAATTGGCCAAATTTGAGTGGATGATGAAAAACACTTGTCAAGAAATGTACGTTTGCCAACAATCTGTGCCGTGCACTATAGCTAATACGTCGCGTCTGTACATGAATAGGGAAGTGATGTAATATTTATTCAGGCCCCGAGACACACGACTAATATTCTTGTGGTTTGGGGGGAACAAACTCAGACAAAATTTTACGGATAGAATTCTCTAGAAACTAACCTCTTCCAGACCTCTTGCTGGATTGGAAAAAAGTTGATATTGGTCGAAATAGCCCCTACCGTATCTCACCAGAATTTTGTAGGGGAGAAGTGCTCCCAAATCCGTTGATGTCGCGAAAAAAATTTGTTTTTTCATGAAAATACTAAGAGAAAACCCTTACTTTGAATATTTTGCGACAGGTGCTAGGATTTTGGGGAGAGGGCCTTGCTTCATTGCTTGGGGAGAGCTCTGGACTGCCACGTATTTCATTGTTAGATAGACAAGTGAGAATTCTTGGCTGAGATTTCGGTCGGGAGTCCTGCCAGGATGACTGCAGGCGCGGATGTCGTAACTTTGACCGTCTGTGTTCCCTTAGCCTGGTAGCCAGACCACCGTACGCTCAGCGGTAGCTCTACGGCGCTGAAAGTGTTGCCCGCCCGCCCAGGGCCTTTAGCACACACCGGTTTATTATTATTTTTTTACGGGGATGGTTTCAACATCACTTCGCATGATTTAGACAGGCAGGCTGGAAAGATATTCTTGGAAAGACAGCATATCTGTCTGTATCTGTATCTGTATAGCCTTCGACGTATTATAACACACAAGCTTCGCAGGCACGCGGCGCGGCGGCAGCTGGCTACACTACATCAGTAATATCAGGAGCTAGAAACCTAATAAGATGCTAAGTAGAACTGTGGCCGGTAAAACACCTCTAAGCCGGCCTGGTTTTTCTACTGGCTCCCCTGCCATCTCATCTGTCTTTTTGGCCGATTTCTACTCTTTCCAGCCGCTTCCCAGCAGGTTTAATAGGCTGTTCTGGCGGCACCTGTGTGCATATTAATTTTTTTGGTACAGTTCGCTGACCGGCGCTCAGGCGGCCAGTGCACTCAGTCCAGCCGGCAGAAAGGCGCCGAGCGGAGCCCCGCGAGTAGCGAACGCTAGTCTAACTGCCATTCTCCTTTTTTCAATTTCTTACACAGGGCGAGATAGGTACATACATAAGGACTAAAGTATTTTATGTCCTACCTGGGCCGCGATTACGTTCGATACGGGTGTTCCGGCCCGTGTGATAACTAGCGGTACAGCCCGGGGGTTCTGAACGCGTACGGCCCGGCCCTTCCAAATGTTCCATAGACAGATTCGAACGCGTTTCGCCCTAACCGCGTGCAACGCTTCCGAAAATTCGAATGCAAAATTCGGACGTTGGAATTGATGTTGTTGCGTTTTTTTGGATTAGGGACACCAAATTTTTGCTCATTTCGCATTGAAAGGCGCGTTTTCTTGGGTGGGTATGACATAAATAAAATACAACACGGTGTATTCCGCATCACCCTGGGTCCCAGCCCTCCCGCGGATCGGATCACCCTCCGGCCTTCGGCCGTCGGGCGATCCGACGCGCGGTCGGGCTGGTACCTCGGGCGATACGGAATACACCGTGTTGTATTCTATATGTACATCCTTATGATAGCTCCTTCCTCGGTTGCAAAATAAGCTACTTATTCAGAGCAACAATTGGACCGACAAATTTACTAAAAACCTGTACCCAATATTCCTTTTCGGACGAATAGAAACTGCCTTCTTTTTTTTTTTTAGTCTGACTATCATTCTCCATTCTTACACAAGGCGTGATCAGTACACATAAGGACGAAAGTATTGTATATCCTATGTTCTAGCTTCCTATGTTCCCCTTCCTCGATTGTAATATAAGCTAGTTATTCAGAGTAACAGGTGGACCGAAAATTTACTAAAACCTTTACCCAATATTCCTTTTCGGACGAATAGAAACTGCCTTCTTTTTTCCAATTGCCAGCGAGGCTATGCCGTCGCCAAGCCTGCTAACCAAGGCTAAATCCCACGAGCCTATATCCGTCACGACTCCTTGTACCGAGGTTAAGATACATGCCAAACGCCCGCCCCAAAGTCTGGTAAACAGACTAACCCATATCTTTAGTGCCCACCCCAAAGCCTGGTTCCGAGGCTACAATATATGTTACCGCCCACCCCAAAGCCTGGTATGGAGACTAACCCACATCTTTGTTAGCCGCTCCAAATCCTGGTCCCAGCTTAAACTATTGTTATCCCCTCCCCGAAGTCTGGTACCGAGGCTATATACCACAACCCTTGAACCCGAGCCGAAACCTGCAGTAGCAGCGCTAACCATTTGTCAGGGTGCCCGCCCCGAAGCCTGTTAGCGAGGCTACAGCCGCGGGTGCAGTGCCCCTGTGTTGCCGGTCAGTGACCCCAGATCGGCAGCGCCTCACGACTCCACTAGACCGGCTGCACACTGCGCTCCGAAAAACAACCAGGATTTTTCCTCGTGTAACAGTGGGGGGTTTATAGGCGCTACCAACTGACCCGGCCGAGGGGTCTAGACCTTTTCGGCTGAGTGGTTAGAGCGCCGGCATGTGGACTGGTGCTCGGGAGGGTGTGGGTTCGTACCCCGGCCCGCGCCCGGGACCAGGAGGGTTTTTATCTGTTTCTACTCGCTCCTCCTGTTTCTCACACACGTTTTCCAAACCGGGCTATGAAATGATCATCTCTGAGCGGTTTGCTGTGATTTTGGCTCATTTATTTTCGCGAGATTTGTAGAATTTTGTGAATCTGTGTCGTTCCTTTTTTTCGGTAGAATACAGGTGACAAAATGTTTACAATCTTCGAGCTAATAAGTATTTTCGTAAATTCAGCTCGTTTTTTCGGTCCGTTTTCCACATTTTCAAAGATTTAATACCCCTGTTTTTGTGAATCTGATTAATCGTTTTACGCAACAAACATCTATCCTCACTGTCTGTACAGTAACTCAAAACATTTGAGTGGCTCCCACGAGCCTTGTTTTGTGGTGAACATGAAGTAAATTCTAAAACAATCAAAATCTTTCTAGTCGAGCATGTCATGACGTCCGCATCCTGACATGTCGAACAAACAACTGTCATCTTCCAAAGATCTCAAATCAATTCCGCGCAATTAACCAGAACTGTGACGTGGTTAGCGACCTTTAATCGCCGCTTAAAATAGCGCTGAAATTAGAGAATAATTACGTCAAGCAGCACACATAAAACCCGCGGGGCGACAAGCTGGCTTATATCTGACCTATTTCGGTCCAGTGGACGATTTTATCACTCTAACAAGTTCCACATTTTTTGTATCAAACCCTCAAAAAATCTGCACCGATCTCCAGACACGTTTTGAAGCGTTTCTAGTCGCGAAAACGCTGGAAAATAACAAGACTGTCTGAAGTTTTCTTGCCGTCCCCAGTTTGGTTCACGGACGGAAGGTGCAAAATAATCTCCACCAGACTCTTTTGCAGGGTGAATAAATCGTAGAAATCGGCCTAAAAGGGGGGATATAACTTGCCAATTGGCCGGGAAACTCCTCTGGCTAATTGTATCCCCCTTTTAGGCCGATCTGTACGATTTATTCGGCCTGCAAAAGGAGTCTGGTGGAGACTAGAGAGAGAGAAAAACAAGACCGGCAGACCCGGGATTTGGGGAATTCACCGCCTCAGGGAACGGTTTCCATGGGAACGGATCTTTTGTGGTGATCACAACACAAGAGCCGAGAAAGCAGCGAAAACGTCATTATAGACATGGGTGGGACTTGTAGCTCTAACCAAATCTTGTAAGAACGTAAATAACTTATGAAATGAGGAGATTGACTGTACATGCAAGCTATTAAGGGGGGGGGGGGCGCACATGTCAACCCTAAAACGAGGTGACAGCGCTACTGAGAAAGCCTAGCCCGGCTTAAAATAACCAGTAATAATAGGGTAAAAACATGCCACAATGTGACAATACAAGCCTAACCTGCTATTCTCTAGTACCGTCCCAAAGCAACTTACAGTACACCAATACCGTACTAGTGGCGCCATCCTATTATAATTTATCGGAGCTCCCATACGATTTTTGTTCGGTAGCGAGACACTATCATTACGAGAGCGCCGGTATCAAAACTGTTTCAGACTGCACCCAGGCTAGCTAAACCACCGTCAGAACTAGCCGCTTCTAAAAGCTGGCATGTTTTCAGACATCCATCCAAATGCGGGCACAGACATCTATCAGAAAAGATAACAACCTACCGTACACTGAGAAACCACCAATCTCTCAGTAGGCAGCCAGAAAAGTCAGCTATTAATTAAACTCTGCGCGAACTAAAAACAAAATCACAGCCCACGATCTACTAGACCAAAAATTTCCAGCCGCCGAAAATACTCGCTAGCTAGCCGGCTGCACCCCGGATGTTCTGAGCTATACTTGGCTGGAAAACAGCCTTGTAGGGTCGCGTTATGTCATCCCCACTCTCTGAGTCAGCTGCAGGGACATTATAATGATATAGAGCGCTCCCTGCTATGTAACAGCCTGTGATAGCTCTCAGTACATTTGAGTCCCTGTTAGTAGGCATTCAACTACGTTACATCATCTGGTCGTATTCAACAATACAAATTGGTTTAAAAATAGACATAATTCGCTGCAATGGTATATAATCTGAAGACTTGCATCATATTTTGTATTTCTGGGTTGTAGTTCACCCTACGAAAATCGCTGCACGTTTTGTTGTGCAAATAAACAAACCTTCTTTATATAAATAGCAGCGCCTGCTATGAAATATAAACAAGCTATCGCTTCAGAAATCTAATAAGATTGAGCCCACGTCAGGAAGTGGTGTAGAAGAAAGCACACCCCCATACAGACCCCCCAGAAACGCGCGCGAATTATTCATAGCGGTCATTATCATGTTGCAATGTCAGGGTCGACTGAGGACAACAAACCCCGTTCCCTCTCTCTCTCCTACTGCGGGCGGGCAAAACATTCCCGCCGGCGGGAAAAAAACACCCCCGAAAACCCACAATTCGTCCTACCTGTAAAATGGAGATCGTGGCTGCTCCGTAAGAAAGTCCACGGCGTCTGGCGAGGCGAGTTTACCGGCAGGAAAAACAAGGAAAAGTGCCCGGGTAGAACCGACCGAGCGCTCACACAACCGGGTACTGAGCGAGCAGGGAAACTAGGTCGCTGCGCCCGGTGGAACGTTCCAAGTTTCACTCACGGGGGGTGGCTGATCTTTTATTATAATCAATTACTACATCAATATAACCCCGTATTCTACTACTGCAAAATATGTTGTATAATATGTACTTGTAATGTATAAAATAATGTTTTATTGTTATGTTTTATTTAACGAAAGACAAAGATTTTTTAAAACGTCCCCCCCCCGTCAAGGACTGACATGCAGCGGTCCAACGGGAAGATCGACCCGACATTACCGTAGCGTAACTGGCGCGCTGTGATTGGTCGGCATCCACATAATTACATAATCACCAATTCCGTGCCAGCTCATTACCCATTCCGCAACCAGTCCTCGCAAACATGTCACAGATCGCACAACAAACGACACAAACACACAAAAACGCGGGGTCTGTGTGACCTTCCGACGTTCTTTTTTTTTAATCCCAGGTGAGTTAGGGGAAGGTTTCGTGCAGTACGTGCGAGTCTGGCAGGTGAAAATGGCGGATTCCGGCTCAGGCGGGCTGTCGGGTTGACCCTCACGGTGACCTTGCGGCTTATTTATCGTCTGCAGCCCTGGATACGTGTCAGCGGCAGACGACACATCCCTGTTACGTAATGCCAAGAATTCGCGCGGGGGTAACCCAAGGTTGTTCGCCCAAGACACCCTCTCGTGTCGCCTGGAAAAACCTCATCTCCTTTAAGGTCGTTCAATCGATCCTAGAGGGATGGCACGGAATGCCAAAACCGGCCCGCGCGCGCTGATTGGTCCGCTGGGGGGGTCACCCGAGGTCAGACACTCCGCGGGGAGACACCCGATACCCCGGCCCGCTCTATTTTCGCGGTTACGCAATCCGTTGCCATGGCGACGGTGTGGGCCCAGAAGTAGGCCACCTCGGTTCAAGTTGAAGGTGACTGGAATCCGGGATGGCCGGGCAAGGGCGGGAAAAGTGGTGCTTTGGCGGTAAAGCTGGCATAAAAACACCACTTAACAGGCCTCGAAATTAACTTTTCTTCCTATTGTCCCAGCACTGTCCCAAAAATAAATTTCAATTGTCCCGAAGTGAGGATGAAGTGTCCCAACCTGTTTTTTTGGGTATGACTTCAACTTCAAGTCAACTTTAATTTGCGTATGTTCACTCCCAGGCGCACTATAATTGCAGAGTAGACAGACATTTTTTTTTTTTTTTGGGGGGGGGGACTTTTCCGGATCCAAAATCGTGTGCCTGATATACAAACAAAAAAAGGCCTGACATTCTGATTTTGATTATTTTTCTATATTGCCCCAAAAAAGTCCCAAAGTGTCTATTTAGAAAATGTGTCCAAGCCTAAATTTTAGTAGTCAGTGGCCATTGGACCAGCTTTAGTTTCGAGCCCTGCACTAGTGGCGCCAGGACACAAAACGTGCTCAGCATGAGTGATGAGGCCGTTGCCATTGGTTACGTGATTATTCCTTTGATATACGCCGGTGAAGGTTAGACATCCAGGTAATGAGATACACAAGGATGTTGTTGCTCAAGCAACTGGATACATTTCATTTTTCAAAACCTATCCTGTTGCTCCTTGTGTAGTCCTTTGATGATTTGCTTGGTGATAGTTGTTGTAATGTACGTGTAAATGTTTGTCTTGTCAGCAGGGCAAGCCCTTAATAATATCCGCATGGCTAGTTGGGCTGCCCTGGCTGTACAAATTGTCTTTTACAGCCAAACAAATAAATAAATAGTTAACGTTTTTGAGGCATCAAAAAGGACGTCGATGACGGATGACAATTCTTAAGGTCAGCTACAAACCACAAGATATAAATACAAAATGAATTTTAAAATTCTGCTTACTAAATTATAAGGGCTAACATCATATCAGTAAATCTGTAATGACAATCAGGTTAAAAATAAAAACATAAAAAAAGTCTAGTTTCTCCTGTCTAGTTATCCTTGATTTTTATTTTGTTATAACCAAATTTAAAACTGACAATTAGTATTTTTCGTGCTGTATTCTAAACTTTGTACTATTAGCTCATGCCTATATTTGGTCATGAGGGACTCAGAATCAATCGGTCCACAGGTCACTTTTCGCGGGGTTACAAAAGAGAGGGCAAAGGTCAATGACAAACAAAGGTATAGAATACATGGTTGAAGTCCTTTTGACTCTTAAGCAAAGGATGGATCCTAGACCCTTACCCCTAAACTCAAATTTTAATCGTTGTCTCTTCAGATATATACGTGTGTGTCTAAAGCTACGACAAGGCGCGTTAAAGAGCCCAACACACTTATCAAGAAGAGTAGGGGTGACTTGGTGTGGTTGTCTACATGGCATCTCGAGTCATAGCGAAGGCGCATCCTACAACTAGCTGTATACTTGCAAAAGCATCATACTTCAATTGACTGCTGTATTATTATTTGTTTTGCTAAAAGAACCCACCACGCTTATGTTCAAAGAATTTATTTGAAGCCAACTTCTAAACATTTGCGAGCCACAATTCACTTTTTCCGCATATGTATATTCTACGTTTGATTTCTAGCGTGTCCTGTAATTCTGTGAAAAAAAAACACAGGAAGAATAGCTCAAATTATTTGTTGAAAAATCGTTGAAGTTAATTGTACATGTGTATCTGAATAAGCTCAAAACGCAAATTATCGATCGACCATAGGAAACGCACCACAGTTTGCCCCATCGGGACACAGTACTGGCACTCCATTCATAAGAGTGGGTCCCCCCCCCCCCTCTCACACACACACACAGTGAAGCACCCTTAAAAAACGTAACAAACAGAACACTTCACATGTTACCAACAGCGAACGGCCCTCACCTTCTATAGTCTCTATTTCACTACACACTAGCAACGCAGGGTCAAAAACGCTCAAATTTACTAGTTTGCCGCAAACTGTACTCCTTAGCGGACCAAATCCTGCAGTTAGATGTGCAAAGTTTGTGCAGGTCGTTTAGTGTAAAATAGCTAGCTGCCGCCGCGCCGCGTGCCTGTGAAGCTGGTGTGTTACGCCGAATTAAGGACGGTTATATCGGCTATACAGATAAAGATACAGGACTCCAAATCCTGTTCCAGCCAGATAAAAACTTGTAGCTTCCAAAGTACGAACGGGGACGGTGAACACCAGAGTTTGGACCCTCGGATTTTGGCCTGGTTTTTACGCAATTCGGTTTAATTTCCATCACAATCAGAACGTCGGTCCAGTTTCTGTGACAAGTAGGCTTCAACTTTTACATAGTCCCTCCAGAAGTGGGATTGTGGGAGTTATAATTCAACCGAATTGCACAACCTGGCAGAAACTAGGCCGACATCCGAGGGTCCAAACTTAAAAAAACAGTAACAGAACCTTGCAGGGTCCAAACTTTAAAAAAAACAGTAATGAATACAAATAAAAGGACACAGACAAAGTGACTGTGAACTCAAGTTAGACACTGATTATATTCTCGCAGCCACTTTTACAATGAGAAATAGCGGTATTTTACAAGTTTGAAAAAGTGTGGATTCATAAGAGACCATAGTAGTAGTAGTGGAAGCGTGAGTTAAAACTTTGGTAGACATCATCCCCGTTCATACAAGCTACGACATTTGGATCTGGTTTTTAGAACATGGTTTTGAGTTGATCCTAGATCGTGCTAAAGATGGAATGGTCTGCAAGGTTCTAACAACACACTGGAGCTGGAGAAGTACTGAAGAGAAACTACAGAAATGCATTGAAATAACTCGTACAATCACAGCAAGTTATTGTCAGTAACTCGCACAATCCCACTTCTGGAGACACTATATAAAACTTGAAGCCCACTTGTCACAGAAACTGGACCGACGTTCTGATTGTGATGGGGATTACTATATAGTTTCTTTTCAGTACTTCGCCAGTGTGTTGTTAGAACCTTGCAGACTATTCCATCTTTAGCACGATCTAGGATCAACTCAAAATCATGTTCTAAAAACCCAGATCCAAATGTCGTAGCTTGTATGAACGGGGATGATGCCTACCAAAGTTTTGACTCACGCTTCAACCACTACGGTCTCTTATGAATCCACACCTTTTCAAACTTGTAAAATACCGTTATTTTTCATTGTAAAAGTGGCTGCGAGAACATAAGTTGTGTCTAACTTGAGTTCGCAGTCACTTTGCCTGTGGCCTTTCTTTTGTATTCATTACTGTTTTTCTAAATGGAAAAAAAGTTGCCCTCGGATGTCGGCCTAGTTCTTGCCCGATTACGCAATCCGGTTTAATTTCCATGGTAACGGTGTGAAGTAACTCAGGACGTCGGTCCAGTTTAGGTGACAAGTGTGCTACAAGTGTAACGTTCTGAAAGGCGCGGGCTGTTGTTGTGGTCAGCGGTGCAGAAAGGTGGAGTCTAGTGAATTCCAAGTGGCCCAACTCAACAGTAGGTCTAGTGGCAGAAGTGCACTTCTGGGGGGGTCAACACTCGCGACCGTCCGGACGGTCACTTTATGATTATCCGAGCGAGCAGATCTTGATTGGGAAGATTGTGACCTTTCGTATGCAAATGTATACATGTACTGTTTTCTCATGATCTTGACCGGCCCTGGAATATCCAGAACCGTGCCTGGGGCAAATCTAATGACGTTCTTGGATACGCGGAGACTATC
This sequence comes from Branchiostoma belcheri, assembly GCF_001625305.1. Lineage (NCBI taxonomy): Eukaryota > Metazoa > Chordata > Leptocardii > Amphioxiformes > Branchiostomatidae > Branchiostoma > Branchiostoma belcheri. Next base: position 1,960,600 of record NW_017804021.1, on the reverse strand, counting down.
CAGAACTATGCCTGATCCTAACCCTAACCTATTCAGGCATAGAACTAGATAGACACGGCTTTGGTGTCTTTCAAATAATGATCAGAAATGGTTTACATTGAAAGTGAAGATCATAGATCATACAGAGTAGCCACGATTCAAATTGTTTCCGGAAATCCCGACTGTCACACAAGCACGGTCCACCCCCATATCTGCTTTGAGCTTTTGCTGTGCTCAACAGGTTGTTCTAGCGCAACACACACACACAATGGCGTGGCTGCTTAGCCTGTACCAGGCTTCGGGAGGCGGCTGGAAAGAGTAGAAATTGGACAAACAGAGAGATAACATACCGGGGGAGTTGGTCCGCTAGAGAGCAGCAAACTGTTCTCAGACCATCTCCCTTGGCATGTTAGCTGTCTTTTTGGCCAATTTCTACTCTCTCCAGCCACCGAAGCCTGGTAGAGGCTATGGTTGCTATGACATAAGACACAAAGTCAGAAATAACTCCAAGTACCGGCATACAGGACGTAATCCCACTCATGTGTCTGTAGGACCATCCTTATCCGGGCTTAAACACTTACAAACAACTTCGCAAACTATAGACGGACTCTCAAGTTCACGTCCAAAAACACTTCAGACCAGGGTTCTTTACAAACTCGTCCCTCCCTTAGCGGTCAAGTACGCGCGTGTTGCAACCGCGCTTCGGTTACAGATTCAGGCTCACCACTTGAAGTTATGTTTTCGAGAGCCCCTAACTAGTTTGTTTTCCCCTTGCTCGCTTGAGCATAGGCGTGTTCCGGTTTTTAAAAGGTTAACTATAACACCCGGGGGCTTAAATTTAGTCTTATGTAAGATTTTACAGTAGCTTAAACTCTGACTCAACAATCTACTATTTATAGAAGCTAACTGCAAAATCCGGTGATGTCTAAAAATGAAGACTAGCTTGCGGCATTGTGTGGCCTAGTGGTTAGGGCGTTAACTCCGGTATCGAGAGGTCGTGGGTTCAAACTAGCCTCTACCAGGCTTCAGGAAGCGGCTGGAAAGAGTAGAAATTGGCCAAATAGAGATACCATTTCTTAGTACATTTTCGTCATCACTAAATAGCCCATGGCCAAAAACAAGCAACATTTTTCTGTACCACCAATAAATAGCTAGAACGTTGCAATCAAACTTTTTTCCGTCAGCGACATCGCATTTTGCCTCTCAGGTATCAGTATGCTACGGGATAGGGTTGTTTCAACTTACTACATTAAAAACTAACCAGAAGATTGACTTTGAAAATCCATTTTACTGAAATCGCTTTGGGTGCATTTCAAGTCACGTATTTCCGCTATTTGATTGGCGACGCTTTAAGTAATGAGGAAACGCGTACGTTCGACTTCGCACGTCCGCACGCCAAACCTTAGTCCTGACGCCACGCCTTGCTCGTTTTTTTTTGTGTCACTTAATCTTAAGTAGAGCTTTGACGGATCCGATAATTCACAGGATATATGAGAGCAACTTTTGTCCATGACAAGACAGCTGCGTTTTTGTACAACACATACATGTACCCACAACTGTCCTACAATGCTTTCTTTTTTCTGTCGTAAACCTGCACGTGTCGCACAGTGGTTGTAAGTCCAGTACACGCGGTCACGTCTTAGTTGTCAAACTGTTGAGTTAAACTTTTTTAATAGACATAACAATGGCCTTAATATAATAGCAACGTCGACTTGAAGGGCTGACTCAACAACTATTTATGGAACAATGGTTACTTGGAAGTTAAAGGCTGCTGACGCCCGCAGAATTGGGGCTAGCTCACGTGCGCCCTACGATCGTAATACGATCGGGAAGTTGTTGGGATATAGTTGTGCTTGTGTCGTACAACGTTCGGCTGTTAGTCGTGCTTGTGTCGTAAAACAGTCGGCTGTCTTGTTAACGAAAAGGCTGCTGTTAGATCCTTGTCGGGGGTTGGTTGTGTAATAGTCTGCTTGAAAATTCTGCGACAAAATGAACATCGTACGACGGATTACTACTAATGAGACCGCACTTTTAGTCTCACGTCTTCCTCCCGACACTTGTGTGAGTTATTTTCCAACACCCGTCAATGCAATGTTTCCTTGACAAACTTTGTCTTCACTTATTTGTATATCAATCAATAGTTCGTGCTTATAAACCTGCTCTTTAGACGCCTCTTCAGTGTCACTGACGAAAGGAAGTGGATGCTACCTGAAACGTCTGACCGTTTCCAAAACCATATCCAGTTGCTTGAGTAACTGTTTTTAGCGTATCTTGTCACCTGGATGTCTAACCTTCACCTACGTTTCGTTTCGACAAACACTTTGCTGTCAGCCAAAGTTGTTGGGTTAGTCCGATTTCCCCTTTGTGCAAGAAATTACAGTGTCTCACCTTGCTTCCGAATGAGCTCAACTAACACAATTGGACTCACAGCCTAAGAAAAGACCCGCGTTACACCCTGTACTTAAGGTGTACATAGGTCGCTGGTTCTTTGCCGTGTAGACCGTGAGAAGACACACGTACACACAGGGCCGTGGGGTTATGTCGTCAATTTATAGTACACAAAGGATCAAACAAACAAACAAACAAACAAATAAACAAACTCGTACGGTTCTGTGAAGAGCATTGTTCAGACTCGCGGGTCAGAGGAAAGAAAAAAAAGTTCTTACAGATTTTATAACACAAGTCTTAATAGCCTGGGAAACATGTCTATTTTACACGGGAAATTGGAAAAAGGCTACGTTTCTATAAGATCACAAAACCCACTAATTATGCAGAATGTGGGACTATTCATTATCCACTGCCTTCAAAGAAGAAGTCGAACCCCATAATAGCTAGCGTAGTAGTAGAAGTAGAAGTTTTTCCAGACAGTTGTTACCTGTCTCCTGTTACTGTATTGCAATGAGTATTATACTTGATTGTACAAGCAATTAGCCTTCGGGCATGATTTTGCAAATAAAATTTCTAAAGATAACAAATTCCTCCGGCCAAATGCCTTGGATATAACTCCATGTGCGTTCCAATAATAGAAACAGATCTAGATATGACAATATGACAATGTATTGATTGTGAAGTATGTTCTTATGTAACACGCGCAACAGAGCGGATATGCCTGGGTGCCCGTCTGACTTTGACTTTTCACCCACATTTCCACTAACCTTACTCACGTGCATATTTTTCTGCCGCATCCCTCTTTTTTTCTATTAAACTATATTGTTACTATGAAATGATTATAACGTTCATTAAAGCCTTTTGACGATCAATAAAATCTGAAAATCATCTAGGTGTACAACATAGAACTACAGCATGGCAGTACGTTTCTTAACAGAGGTGGTTTTAAAGCTTGTAATGCACATATAGTAATATTGCTTGCTTGCTTTCTTTCTTTTTTCTTTTCACGGGTACCTTTTTATTTCCCAAACAGTGGCGTATTGGACGCTGTCTTGCCACTTTCATACAGTTTTGCACGTAGCCACCAAAAATCTGTAATAGGAATTTCAAACTTACTCTGACGTAGTTGTTGTCGTCACTGTCGTAACTCCTCAGTTCCTCTTTCTTGTCCTTGTCCTTGTACTTTTCTTATTTTGAATGAGAAAAACTCCTGGTTGCTTCTTTCGACTGTAAGGTATGGACTGGGTTCGGGTCGGCACGTTCTACGTTCTACTAGACAGGTTCGCGCGTTCAGAGTTCCTTCGGCCCACCCACAACTCACATCAATCATCTACCCGGTAAACAGGACAGGCAACGCCAAGGTGGGCGGGCAGGGGGAACGGAATCATGTGGAGCACATCACTGGGAACTTAAAATCTGCTGCGACAGTATTTTTTCTTCAAATTGTGGCTTTTAAAAAAGTCAAAGCAGATCTAAGGATCCGGATCAGTGTTTTTGACACCTGTTTTAGCAGTGCGTTTTTAGTAGTTCCCCTCTTAACTGTACCGTACTTTTCTAACTGTTTCAAAACCAAATTACCTGACCGATCGAATTGTGGAATCGACGAAGCTACAAATGTTGCATCAAGTGCTGCAGAAACCTTTAAAACGGCTCAAGACACTATTAGCAGGTCTTCGGTGGCTAATTTGGCCAATGGATACTGCCTTGCCACCGTATGATCTGCTTGGAGATTACTAGTGGTTGGTTAGACCAACTCAAAAGTTCTCGGAACAAAGAGCACGGAATAGTGGCGTGAGTCACCACCGTGTCAGAGAGAGATCTCTCCGGTGTGTAGTTTTTTCGTCCTATAGTTTATCACATCTGTATTGAGATTAATGTTTGATACGTTCAATAGAGAAGGGTGTTGTCCAACTCAGAAGTTCTCAGAACAAAGACTACGAAATACATATACACACACATACACGATACCAGACTGTGGCAGGGCACACGACGTGCGTCACTGCCGTGCCGGAGAGAGATCTCTCCCGGTATCAAGCCAAATAAAATAAAATAAATACATGACTCCGACACTACTTGGGGGTTTCCCAATATACCTGAGACAAGGGGTGGGAGGGGTTAAGTCGTGATGTGGGAGACTAAACCTAACCTAGCCCAATCGTAAGTCTAACGCTAGACCTGAACAATGATCCTAACTCTAACTCTAATACCAACCCTAACTCTAACTGTGATACCAACCCTAACTCTAATACCAACCCTAACGCTAGCCCTGAACAATGATCCTAACCCCAACCCTAACTCTAACACCAACCCTAACCCTAACTCTAAGTCTAATACCAACCCTAACCCTAACTCCAATACCAATCTTAACCCTAACCCTAACACCAACCCTAATCCTAACCCTAACTCTAACACCAACCCTAACCCTAGCCCTAAACACCTGACCTCTCACGTATGTGGCAGCTCAAGGATTTGTAGTTCGCTGTTACAGTGTGACCACGACGTGAGCATTGTCACGTACCTGATCAGTTAGCCTGGTTAGCAGGCTTTGCGAGTTGGGCTTGTTTGATCATAAAACACACCTGTTCTCAGTACGTTCCCACCCAAGGGAAAAGAAGTCTCTCATATCTTTCTTCTATCTTAAGTTTATCACATTTGTCTTAATGTTTGATAAGTTCAATAGAGAGGGGCATTGTATAACCCTTTGGCTTCTTGCCTCCTCCTGCATTTGCTAAAATACCCCTTTTTTACCTCTTTGTACTTGCGGAGAAATAAAACAAAGCAAGGCATATACTATAATTTTAAATAGTACTGGTGGTAGTTTGAGAATATATAGATGTATCTGTAAGCTATTCCTTTCTTGTGACCTGTACTTAACCAAGCGGGTATGTTTGTACAACAAAGGTCCTCATGCATTCATATACTAATGTGTTATTCAGTGCTTATGTACCATTCGAGATGGGACGCGCTTTCTTCGTGTGTGAGCCACCACGGTAGCTACCTACATGTAGAAAACACTAAGACTAGTCCAAACTGATCAGAAGCACCCAGAGAAAAAGTACATTACCCGCCGTATAGCCTGCTACGAGGCTACAGGTCACACGCCTTTTGGTTAGGAGCTGCGAGTCTTTCCTTTAGCGCGGGCTGAAGGCCAAAGTCAACACGCGGCTGACGTCATCCAAACAATAGCATTGGTGCGGCCTTACCACAAACAAACACGGAAAGTTAAGTCATGCATGAGACATGTTCACACGGCCGTCTTTTACTCTCTGTGAGTTCTGTACCTATTTTTTGTGGTGTAGTTTTGAAGCGCGTTGATTTTCGCATGTTCAGTGACCGGGTAACTTGTCCGGCGGTCTTTAATAGCCTCTACCAGTCTTCGGGAGGCGGCTGGAAAGAGTAGAAATCGGCCAGATAGAGAGATAACATGCCAGGGGAGTTGGTCCGCTAGAGGGTACATTTTGCCTCTACCAGGCTTCGGGAGGCGGCTGGAAAGAGTAGAAATTGGCCAAATAAGGGGAGTTGGTCTGCTCGACAGAACGGTTTGCCGCTCCCGCGTCCAGAAGACCAACTCCCCTGACATGTTATCTCTCTATTTGGCCGATTTTTATTTTTCCAGCCGCCTGCCGAAGCCTGGTAGAGGCTATGACCGCGGGAACGTTACCCTCGGTTACGTAAGAAACAAATTAGTCTCCAGTCGCGCCACGGCATGACGTAATGCCATGACTGCATGTTACGTGCCGGCTGAGGTCCGCATTTTATAGGACTCAGCAACAAAAAAAAAAAAAAAAAAAAAAAAAAAAAT
>NW_017804021.1:1922726-1954411 GCF_001625305.1 Branchiostoma belcheri | reverse complement strand
AAAAAAAAAAAAAATTTTACGGTTCTCAGTGGCCAATATGAGATGTTGTCACATCGGCGCACCAAATCCGTAAGGTGTTTTTGGCACCCTGACAGACAGATTAGCCTTATAAGGCTCGGTGGGCGTCACTCCACCGTATAGGTGGGGAAGTCGTGTAAAGTGCCTTTCCCAAGGGCACAACGTCGGGCCACGGTGAGTATCGAACCCGGGACCTCTCGGTTCCGAGTCCAACGCTCTAACCGTTGCGCCACCGACGCAAAAAATTACCTTACCTTTTTATCTTGACTTTCTACCAGATACTGTCAGATATTGACATACTTAAAGGCATCCAGTGCGATTTCAGGGCAGCAAAATTGGAAATATTCTGAATAAGGCAATCTCTGTGATATTTACACACACATTAGGACATTTGAATCAGCATTGCATACTTTGGACATTTAAAGCTGCAGAAACAAGCCGTAAGATGAGTCCTTTATTTTATGGATGTTACTCTAAAAATCAGCCCAGGACTCTTCCATATGTAACCATTTCCCGTCAGAATTTTGGGACTTTTGCTCCACGAGGTTCAATATACGTTACATGCCTTTATTTGAGTCCTTTGGTTATTCATTAAATGCTGAAATCGGTCTGCAGAACGCTTTTCATTGTTAGAAGGTTAATAGAGAAAAGGTAAGGGTCAGACAAATTCTAGGGTTAAAGTCCTAACAGATCAATAAATGTATCGCCATAATAATCCTATAGACATGTATACTTACACATACCTGATATCACAAAAACACATGTCATATAACAGAATGATATAGTCTCCAGAAATAGATGAGAAATTTATTTGTTTGAGCCATTTTTAATTCATGAAATACTCAAATTGGTCTGCAGCCTGCTATTCATTGAGGCACAGACAGGCTTGTACACTGTGCATTTTAACGTTAGGCAACATCAAGTAATTCTTATGGATGACGTCTTCTGAAGATCGTGAATCTAATTCGAGAGCACGAAAAAAAACAAGAAGGGCGGAAAAAAGCAAAATGCCCAGATTTAGAATATACTAAAGGGACGGCAACACAAATTGAATGAGAGAGAACACAGTGTAACAACCTACAAGTTTTTTATTCGTCATGAAAACAGAAACAAATCGGAGGAACAGCAGTTGTCGTCCTGTACTGTTTCTTTCCTTTCATCACATCTTGCAATTTGCGGCACTGTTGTGACATTTTAGTCATAGCTACAAGAAGCGGAATTTCTTGGGTTTATTTCGGGGAAGAGCCCAAAATAAATCCATAACTAGAAAAGTAACATTTGCAAAGCAAATGCATAATGTTTAACCTTCACACATGGTCTGCTCTGTTAATTCTTACTCAAACACATTCATATACTAGTATATGGTGACAGGAGTCTAAATCCCTCCTACTATAAAATTGCAACATGATGTAACCCAACACTAGTTACCATGGTGAGAGACAGTCTGGTGTTTTTCTGGTAACAGGCCAAATTCAATGCGCGCGCGGACGTCATCCATAAACATTACTTGGTGTGGCCTTAAGTTCAAAGTTACCAGACAGACATTGCCCAGATAGTTACCCCGGGTGCGGAAAGCATGCCCCAGTCCCGCCGGCCGATGACATAACAGCATGACGTAACGTCCTGGGTGTTACGTGCGGGGGAACACACGGTACGTTTGGTTCTGCACGTAAACCACTGTATAAGGGTCACGCAAACTAGGGCAACGGTTCAGCGGTTAGGTACAGTTTCCTAGCCTCTACCAGGCACAGTTAGCCTCTACCAGGCTTCGGGAGGCGGCTGGAAAGAATAGAGACAGTACAGTTTGCCGCTATTTTCTTATTATTAGCGGGGCTACGTTTGAGTCTGTACGTAAAGCACTGCTCTAAGGGTCACGCAAACTAGGGCATCGGTTCAACGGTTAGATACAGTCTACATTTTGTACCAGGCATTGTTAGCCTCTCTACCAGGCACAGTTAGCCTCTACCAGGCACAGTTAGCCTCTACCAGGCACAGTTAGACTCTACCAAGCTTCAGCAGACGGCTGGAAAGTGCAACCTGGAAAATCTTGCTGGTACCCAGGCTAGAAAAGAGTAGAAAATGGCCAATTAAATAGAGAGATAACATGCCAGGGATGTTGGTCCGCTGGGGAGTACAGTTTGCCGCTCCCGAAGTCTGGTAGAGGCTATTTAAAGGCACAGATTCTAAGCCTTTGCCCAGAGATAGTCTCCACCAGACTCCTTTGCAGGCGGGGAACACACGATACGTTTGGGTCTGCACGTAAACCACTGTTCAACGGTTCAGGTTCCAACCAATTACCTATAAATAGAACCAGTACCCGTGCATAGTCCTGTAGTTTAATGGTTAACGACGTTCGCCCGTTCCTCTTTTGGACCAGAGGGTTCAGAGTTCGATTCTCGGTTGTTTCATTTCCCAGACTTTATAGCACGGACTTTGACCGGGGTCCACTGTGTTCTGTACACTTGCCAATAAAGCAAGTTAGGTTTCATTTACATAGCAGGTATTTTGGTGGCTGCAACACAGTATCAAAGTGGCAAGACAGTCGTCCTGTGTAATGTTGTTAGCTGCCGCCGCGCCGCGTGCCTGCGAAGCTGGTGTGTATGTAATGTTACGCTGAAGGGCGGTTATACTGGATCTACAGATACACTGACACACAGAGACACACATATGTTATGCACACAAACACACTTACGCTCACTCACACACACACACACACACACACACACACACACACACACACACACACACACACACACACACACACACACACACACACAACACACACACACACAGAGAGAGAGAGAGAGAGAGAGAACAACACACACACACACACACACACACACACACACACACACACAAACACAAACACACACACAGGCACACAGATAAACACACAGGGAACCAACCCTCCCTACCCGGCATTTCAAAGCCCTGTACACATGTAGCACATAGGCCCTATGCAAACCGTATATTTACGCTGTCGAGAGGCGCTCGGTTCAATCACCCTAAGAAGGATGACTTTCTGTAATCTCCGGCTGGATCGAAATGTGCTTCTATTTTTGAGCGGGCGAAAACACTGTTATTGAATGTCAGCAGCGTCCGTAAACAACTACGGCTTATACGGTGAAGGATTGCTGTCGGGGCTAGCCTCCACCAGGCCTTTCTAAGGGGGCATGGATAGTAAAATTTGGCAATAATAGTAGCTTCCACCAGCCCCCCAGCCCACACACACAGACAGACACACGCTCACACACAAACACTATACACATACACACACACACACACACACACACACACACACACACACACACACACACACACACACACACACACACACACACACACACACACACACACACATACACACACGCACACACTCACACGCACATACACACACGCACAAACACGTACACACACACACACACACACACACACACACACACACACACACACACACACACACACACACACACACACACACACACACTGACATTTCCTATACATACAGACAGACAGACAGATGTAGAGGGATACACACATATAGACAGACGCAGACACACTCGCACACAGACAGACAGACAGACACACAGACAGACAAGCTCGAAAACATTTCCACCCGTACCCTCCCGAGAGGAAATATGTTTTCAATTCCATGTTCAAGTGCAGACAACAACAACAAAACTAGAGATGCCACATATTCTGTAACAAACGTTATACTTCTTTTTCCCGCCCAAATTTTAATCCAAGTCAGACATCTCGAAAATTCGGGACCGTCTGAGGGTGACCTTGACATCGACCTGTCATGGCGGCCATGTTCTACGCAGGCGCGGTGCGGTTGTCTGAGGACACGGAGTTTAAGTGAGGTTCTCTCCTGTTACTTGGCAGAGTTCCACCGCTAATCTGCTCTGGCCGGCGGGTGATGAGTCAGACTACACTAGGTAGGAGCAAGCGGGAGGGGGGGGGGTCTTTATGGGGGTTTTCGGTGGATCCTTAGGGGTCTTCAAAAGCATCCAATACAATTACAGGGCCGCAAAACTGGATTTCCAAAGTCAATTTTTAGCCTGGGTACCATCCAAAATTCTTCGTGATAACTGCATATTATGCATAGATTTTAATTGTGTAATTGTCTTCGAATATGTTTTAATATTGTGTTCGCCTATGTTGTTTCATGTGCACAATGAAGAGTGTCACAAATCATTGTTTTTAATGCTCTATATACTATGTAATAAGGACGAAATTCGGGTATTCGCCCGCGAGAGCCTTACTGAATAAAATTTGATTTGATTTGATCCGGATTTTGCTCGTGGGTTGAATCTAATTATTTACGGGAGGTACACCCAAAAAATAAAGAGACGACTCACTCAGCTTGTTTTGCGGCTATGTATGAAACAACACACGAAAATGTGCTAAGAAATAGTAGTAAATTTCAATGGTAAACAGATATCCTCATCTTGAATATTTACGCCGGCCAACAAACAAACAAACAAACAGACAAACAAACAAACAAGTTATGCACGGAACAAACAAACAAACGCCACACACTACGATCAACTCCCATATCACAGATCATCATACTGCACTACCGGTCGCTCACATGCCTCAGTAGTTAATATATAAACATAAAAAAACGCTATTAAACCCTCGCCTACGCGAGTCCACTTGTGTTCAGCCACAAACAAGATAGAACAAACAAACAAACAAACAAACAAACAACCAAATTACACGCTGAACCTCACACTACCAGCAATATATTATCATACTGCCCTGCCGGCCGCTTACATGTCCCCGTACTTATATAAACATAAAAACACCCACGCCTACGCGATTCCACCTGAGTTCAGCCAGGTATCACACAGATCATCATATTGCTCTACTGGTCGCTCGCATGTCACAGTACTAGTACTTATATAAACATAAAAACACGCCGATACTAAACTCACGCCTACGCGATTCCACCTTAGCGTCCATAGCATGCCAAAAACTGGGGGTTTTGGGGGTCTTCAGGGTCTTTGGGAGCTTTTATGTGCTATTTTTTAAATTGCATATAGACAACATAGCCGGCCTGGTTGAATTACCCCCGTTTTAGAATTGGGCTAATCAGAAAACAGCCGAAGACTACCAAACCCCCAGTTCTATAAGCCTGCTACGGAGGCTAATCAGAAAACAGCCGAAGACTACCAAACCCCCAGTTCTATAAGCCTGCTACGGAGGCTAATTCCACCTGAGTTCAACCACCCCTCGGCAGGATCTAGCGTTATCTGTCTCACCTTTTATGGGCAGACACTCCATATCCGCCTTCCTGTTGACGGAGATGTGCGGAGGGTAAGAATTATCATTAGGCCACACCAAGTCAAGTCTATGTTTATCGAAGAATAACATACTGTTTTTGCTCAGTTTCTTCTTCTTCTCTAAACAGTGATCTCTGACCTGGTCCACCAGACTGTCTCTCACCATGGTAACTAGTGTTGGGTTACATTATGTTGCAATTTTATTGTAGGAGGGATTTCGACTCCTGTCACTACATATGTGAATGTCTATTTTTCGCCCTTCTTGTTTTTTTTGTGTGTTGTCGCATTAGATTTAGAGTCTCAAGAGGACGTCATCCATAAAAATGACTTGATGTGGCCTTACTGCACAGCTGTCAGCCTAGTATTACAACCGAGAGGGGGGTCGGCAGGAATGACGCTTGATGGTTATTTTTATTACTCAACGGGGTTCGCACCGGGGTAATTATGGGTAATTACCGGTCAGTGCCACCGGCTCTGACGTCACTTCCGGCGTTCGAAACGGCAGAAATGTCGTTTTTGAAGGACACTTTCGGGGGAATGGAACTCTCAAATATGCGAAGGCACGCGCTTATGCTTAGGAGCGTACATTAATTTGTGTTAAAGGTTAGCCTCCACCAGGCTTCAAAAGCAGCTAGCAAGAGCAGGAATTGGCCAAATAGACTCACATATTAAAATCCGCCATATTCCTTAAAACAATCAATTATGAGAAAAAACAGCCACTGAAAAGAAGTAATTTTATAGACACAGAAAACTGTTGCATAATTTGAATAATTTATGCATCAGTTAATAGAAGACAAAAGTTCATAAACCACCCTGACTATTAAATATATTCTACAACTATATAAAAACGCACAAAAGTATGCTGTTAAGGTGTAAACGTAACGTTAATAATGAAATATCCTCCGTACAATGCTATAAGTACTGTAAGAAAGTTATATACATGTATCTGTATAGCCGGTATAACCGCGTAACACACCAGCTTCGCAGGCACGCGGCGCGGCGGCAGCTGGCTACATTACACCGATCGACTTGTTACGCCTAACCCTTGAACTTCTAACTCTAGATATTGTTCTATAAAGCTATCTAATGACAATGCCCCTACTGTAGAGTTTACTATAGTTAACATCCCTTGTTTAAGATCGAAATATTCGACATAACTGCCTCAAGAAGCCTGATTTCCCGGCTACAGAAATCACGCCGGCGTCACGTGTTAGGGTCGACGACTTTCGGCAGCCTTCAACTTGATGACGTCAGAGGCTCATCGGCATTTCGGGCACGTTTCAGAACCGTCAAGAGACGGTCGTTACACGGGCGATTCCATGGCTGTCAGGAGGGGGTATTAGGGGTGCCAAAGAATTCATGCGGATTTTACGGAATTTTTATACGATTCAGGCAAATTTTTATACGATTCAGGCGAATTTTTATACGATTCAGGCGAATTTTTATACGATCCAGGCGAGTTTTTATACGATCCATACGAACCAAATCCTTACTAATTTGGTGATCCAGGCGTCGGTCACCAAATTAGTAAGGATCGTATGTTGCCGACTAATGGATCGTATGAATTCCGTAAAATTCGTATGGATTCCGTAAAATTCGTATGAATATTCTTGTGCACCCCTGGGTATAGTATCACAAACCGTGGATGGGTTAGGGTTAGGATCAGGCACGGTTCTGGATAGTCTCTGTGTATCATAGAACGTAGATTTCCGAATTCCCCTGGACACGGTTCTGGATGCACTTGGGTTATCCAGAACCGTGCCTGCAGCATAAACAAAGCACGGTTCTGGATACGCTTGGGCGCTGGATAAAACAGGATGTTTTGGAGTATCTTCTATTCCGGACTATCTATATCCACAAGCCTACAGTGTTACATATCATGGACACACGGACATTCAAACGAACAGAGAAGCATATAATATATGGACTGACTAACTGGCTGCATGTCCCTGCTCATATATAAATCATGTACTCGTAAGCACGCGGCAGTGGCGGGAATACAAAAAAGAGTCCTTGGCCTTTATTCCTAGCATGGCTTACTGTTACCCTGAAGCAATTTGTAAAGAGTTTTGAGGAGTTCTTTTTTTATACGGGTCATTATTTAGTACATTATGGACCAGTCTACCGATTATAAATCACATGAACACTCGGCTTTGGTGGGTATATAATAGTCCATGGCCTTTATATCTGTATCTGTATAGCCGGTATAACCGCCTTTCGGCGTAACACACCAGCTATATATATGTGTTGGTCAATTTTGCTATCCGGGTACATTTAGTCAAACACATTTTTGTACAAGCCAATATCTATATAAATCACTTGGATTCTTGGGTTTGGTTAATATATAATAAGAGTCCTTGGCCCTTTATACGTTGCATCACTCACTTTTGCTCTGAAAACAATTTATTAAGTACTTGGAGAAGTTTTTTTAGTCATGTGAATACGTGGTCTTTTTTAACCGGGTCATTTTGTACAAGGCTATATCTATATATATATCAAGCTCGCTTTGGTGGGGATAGTGAGAGCACTTGGACTGAATCGTCTGTTGCATCACTCACTTTTACTGGGAGGACAATTTAGAAAGGGTTTCGAGGAGTCTTTTTTTAGTGTGGGTCATTATCAAAGTACATTTTTGCACTCTTATAACTCATGTGAACGCGTGGCTTTGGGAGGAATAGCAAGAGTGCTTATCCTTTATTCGTTGCATCACTCAATTTTGCTCTGAAAACGATTTGTAAAGGGGTTTGCGGAGATCTTTTCCTTATCCGGGTCATAATGTTGGCACAAGTCTACATCATATAAATCACGTGAACATGCAGCTTTGTCGGGAATAGTGAGAGTACTTAGCCTTTTATTCCTTACAACACTTACTTTTACTCTCGAAACAATTTGTAAAGGATTTGGAGGATTTTTTTTGTAATCCGGATCGTTAACTTCAAGCCTGCGTTTCCATACATCATCACCGCGGCCGGCTTTTGTTGTGAGAGGGTTTAGAGTAGAGACCTTGGCCTTCTTTCGTTCGCGGAGCGATACATTTGGCGTACAGGGGCGCAGAGAAACTCGAGAAAGCTATACAGACGTACAGGGTCAAGGTTGTAACATCCATGGGCAAGGTTAGGCAAACCTGAAGGTCAAGGTTAGACCTAGATTTTAAGAGTGAAGAATGTGCATCATCTTAAGACCTGAAATCGTGTAGAAAGTATTCATCCCATTTTAGTACTGAAAATTATTGTCTTTAAAAACGTGCTACCTACATATTATTGAGAGTAGAGCACCCCTAGTATGCCATTAACTTACCAGACGAATTGAACTACTTTTCTTCTAATTGATAATTTATTTCTACTACATGTAATTGGTAATTTTCATCCATTCACGTTTCATTCTGAAGCAGTGCATGAATATAACTAATGGATGAGACATCTGACTGAAGGTATGTGGAATTTAAAATGAATGTCGTGTGATATTATCTTTAACGTTTTTTCTTTCTTTTCCATATCATCCTGCAGGCACAACACGCTCTGTCGCTTTATATACTGTTGTTGTTTCAAACCAGTCACGCTTACTTGTCTGATATCTGTCTGTGTCTATCACATTTTGTGGCGTTTGTCATCATTTGCAGGTTTAGCTTTAAACACTCGCACAGTGGTTGCTGGTAGTTTATACCGCTGTCTGTATCACATTTATGTTTTGTCCTCATTTGAACCACAAACGCACGGCGCTTGCAGTATATTTATCCCGTGGTTGCTCAAAGTTTGACACACTACTCAGAAATATTTCTCTGTCCGTCACATTTTCTTGCGTTTTGCCTTCATATGAAGGATTGGCTTGACAAAAGCTCAGCGGGTTGTTGCTGAAGTCTATCTGTGTCCATCACATGATTTGTGGCGTTTTGTCCTGATTTGAACCACAAACGCACGGCGGGTTACAGGTTATTTATCCTTTGCTCAAAGCTTGTGACACGAGCGGTGATTCGCGCTGATACGGCTGAAGTTACCGACATAAATCAGACGTGCACTTGACTTTGGCGGAGAGAAACAGCCTTGGCATTGTAGCGTAATCTCCAACAGGGCTGGAAATACTGGGTGCAGCTTACTTCCTTAGTGCACCCAAATTTGGAGCTCTGCACCCAATTTTTTTTCTGTGGGTGCACCCAAATATTTCTATGGGATTACGTATGTAAAGATGCATGTATAGTAGTATAAAGCATATTCTTAAATTCTAAGTGTCAGAAAAATACTAAAATCATTGCAGTAGTTCTTTTCTTTAGAAATGAAACATTAGTTTTTGCTTATTTTGTTTTATATGGTGCTCTACAACTTGAACGCAGTATCAAAACTCTCACCCGCCCGGAGCCTGCACAGGAGGCTAGTGCTGTATACTTCCTGGCCAATTTGATACTGTCTTTTGCCACCCTTGTCAGCAGGACAAGCCCTTTGTAATAGCCACTGGCTAGTTGGGCTGCCCTGGCTGTGAGGGTTGAACAGCCAAACCGATAAATATATATAAAAATGTGTTTTTCCTAAGTTCTTGATTCACGTTAAGTACCACTGTGGGGGTATCAGATGTACAACATGAGTACATCAACCTCCGTCCCTCACCTTCAATTGTTGTCGCCCCGTTAGAAGGACACAGAATGTGAAGAACGCTAGTTAGCCTGGTTTCCCAAAACTATTATAGCTCCCGGGTCTCTTCTCAGCACATATAGAGGATGTAGGGCACGGGAGCTATAATAGTTGTGGGAAACCAGGCTAACTAGCGTTCTTCACATTCTGTGTCCTTCTGACAGAACAACAAGACTTGAAGGTGAGGGACGGAGGTTGATGCACTCATGTTGTACAACTGATACCCCCACAGTGGTACTTAACGTGAATCAAGACCTTAGGAAAACCACATTTATTCATTTATCGGTTTGGCTGTTCAACCCTCACAGTCAGGGCAGCCCAACTAGCCAGTGGCTATTACAAAGGGCTGCCCTGCTGACAAGACATGACAAAACATTACGGCAACATGTAAGATGGCTTATACAACAATCTACAAATGTATTACATAATTCTATGATACACTTACACTCGTCAACTTGGCTGTGAGGAAAGGGGAATTTAGTGGACTTGACAGTCGACTAGTGTATGACCTGGTTACCAAACCTATTATAGCTCCCCTGCCCTACATCCTCTATATTTGCTGAGAAGAGACCCGCGGGAGCTATAATAAGTTGGGAAACCAGGCTAACTAGCGTTCTTCACATTCTGTGTCCTTCTAACGGAACAACAACACTTGAAGGTGAGGGACGGAGGTTGCTGCACTCAAGTTGTACATCTGATACCCCCACAGTGGTACTCAACGTGAATCAAGAACTTAGGAAAAACACATTTATTTATTTATCGGTTTGGCTGTTCAACCCTCACAGCCAGGGCAGCCCAACTAGCCAGTAGTTATTACAAAGGGCTTGCCCTGCTGACAAGACATGACAAAACATTACAGCAACATATAAGATGGCTTATACAACAATCTACAAATGTGTTACATTGGTCTATGATACACTTACACTCGTCAACTGTTGGAGCACAGATATTGGTGCGGTCGTGCCTTGCATGTTACTGAGAATAGTTGCAGTACTGAATTGATTGTTGTAATTATTTTTCTATTCCAACATTTATTACAAGACTTGGCAACGACACTTTGGCTGTGAGGAGAGGGAATTTTAATAGTGAATTTGGCAGTCTTCTTGCGTTCTTCACATTCTGTTTCCTTCTAATGGAACTAAACGACTATAAAGTCAAGGACGGAAGGGCGCTGCTCTCATGTTATACATCCGATATTCCCCCGCTGGCACTTAACGTATCTGTATCTGTATAGCTGGAAAGCCGGTATAACTGCCCATCGGCGTAACGCACCAGCTTCGCAGGCACGCGGCGCGGCGGCAGCTAGCTATATCACACCGAACGACTTGTTACACTCAATCTTTGCACATTCAATTGCAGGAGTTGTTTAAAGCTTTCTAGTGATGATGCCCCAACTGTGCTTGTTGGCAACGAGTTCCAGTCTACGATAGTTTTGGGGAAAAACGTAAATCAAGAACTTAGGAAACCCACATGAAGACTGATGTTGCCATACGACAGTGGTAGTTATCACACGACCGGAACACCCGTATGGGCTATATTACGGCCTAGCTATGACATAAATGGATATGAGCACCGTCCAACATATCAGCGTGGTGCCAGGCGTAAATACGGGCCAGGGTGACAGCTAAAATGGCATCGTTTGAAACTCGGGACTTGATGTGTTCATATGCCGAACTTTATTTGTTTTTCACACATCAGGGGAGTAAAACTTGATTTTCAAACTCAATTTTCTATTCATTTTTAATGTAGTAAGTAAGTTGAATCTTTCCTATAAGGCCACAGCAAATAATTTTTATGGATGACATCAGCGCGCGAATAAATTTTCGGCTGATTTTGGGGGGAAAAAGAACGAATTTTTTTTTGCCTTCTGACAGTGGTCAGCATGCCGAAAATTGGCAAATATGTCTGTTGTCATACCGGAAGGTGGATGGCAGATAACTATGAAGAGAGGAGACAAGGAAAGGCTCTGATTTGATGTTTTATTTCTTACTTTGATGCAGTGATATGTGATGTTGGCTGCGTATATGTGATGTTCCCACTGAATCAAAACCATTTGTACCATGATTGAGTCAAAATATTAAAATGTAGGAACCTTGTTTTTTTCGGCCCGCCTTGTTTTTTTTCGCCCGCCCGCATTAGATTTGGTGTCTGCGGAGGATGTCATCCATAAACTTCACATGCTGTTGCCTTACCGTTAACCCTGGGTGTCGAACTCCCAAGTGTTGACTGTTAAAAGCTTTCTAACGGCCCCTACTGGTAACGGAGTTATGGATATATATGACAGACGTTCTTGCCTTTGGCACAGAGGCAAATCGGGCGGCCTTCGCATTCAAGTCGTTCTTGACATTCATTTTTATTACCTTCGCCAAGAAGTGTCTCAGTGTGTGTGAGTGTGTCACCACGATAACTCGAGAAGGCTTGGAAGGATTGTCAGGAAACTTGGTAGGTGGGTAGGTCTTGATGAGACCTCAAAATGATGAGATTTTGGGTCCCCTGTTGGCTTGCTGTTACTGATTCTCAATGTAACGTTACCACATATTTTTAGTCATAGTTTTAGACATAATTATAGTTCTAGGCAGCTACCTTTATCATGTAGACTTTAGTTATTTATACTTTCATTGTTCTCTTATGTTTTGTAATTTGCAATTAGCCTCTGGGCACGAATTTGCAATAAACTTTTCAATATAACATGATCAAGAAATTAAGACTACCAAGTGTTGCTCGATAACTCACGGTACCAGCCCCAACCGCTGCATTGCACATTGTCGCCGTTAGGGGGCGTCCTGGGGTTACTTCAGGGCAACTTCTGGGCGAAGCCTCGCCTAGCAGACTTCACGCCGGTAGTATTTGTTTCCTGATTGACAGGATTCTTAATGCTTGCGCCAATGGGGGAATAATCTTAAGTGACCAGCAAAGAGTGACCACATGGCTGTGTGACCCTCTTGCATAGATGGGCTCTAAAACTAAGTACAGGTATTGTATGCTGTATCTGTAGTAGGTATCTGTAATATTTTAATAGTAGGCCGTTCTTCCATGTCGTCAATCATGATGGTAGGACTCTAAGTCTGGTGTTAATGTTGTGGCTGTGTGCAGCGTCTAGTGTGGCTAATTAGCCTTTATATATGAGAACTTTATTGACACAACAAATATATATATATATATATATTCACATGGCAGTCGCGGCAACAGTTGTTAATATGGGCATGCTTTTGTTTTGACGCATCGGATTTTATTTGAATGTTGTTGTCCACCTTTTGTTGCTTCACGTGGACTAAATGTAATCATGTCTTGTCCTGTGTAAATGTATGCTGGGCTCTATTGGAAAGCAGCTTCTACTAGCTGGATGCGCTACCTAGCTGTTTTATGATCAGATAAATGAATAAATCAGGCAAACAAACGTTATAAATACCCACGGAAAAGCCTGCTAAGCGAGGCTACAGCCTCGAGGTTACTCCAGGTCACCAGCCCCCATGGCCTCAGGTTTTAAATCACTGGATATTCAATCTGATCTCTTCCCGCGCAAATATAGAACCGCGGGTTCCTATTGTAACTTGATCTGGGCCTCAGGCAGGCTGGCAGACACACACACAGAGGGATATTAGACCATATTACCTCACTGACAACATCGGAATATACCACGAAGCGGCCAACAAAGACTAGATCAAATGCTTATTCTGATGGATCCAGATTACGTGAGCTATGTTATTCGTCATTTAACCCTTGTACACACCCAACCCAACATAAACTCTTGTTTAATCTATGAAACTCTGGGCACTAGCTTATAAAAAGCGGATCACATACTGGTAATTTTTGCCATACATTGTCTTCGATGAAATCAAGTCTTCATGACATGCTTACTTGCTTGCTTTCATTATGTCAAGTACTAAATCATGGATTTATAACTGATTTCAATACGTTAGATGCTATAGATAAATTCAACTACATTCTCAGGGGAGATAACCAATACAGTGTTCAAATAGGAAAATACACTAAAGAATGTTTCGATCTTAGAGACCACATGTTAGAGAATAGTTAACCTTTATTGTTACCGCATACATATATTCTGTACGTCATCAAAACATGTATTTAGCTTTGTTAGATTTTTAGTTGTAGAAGTCCCTGTGCTTTTTTTTGTTGTGTCAATAAAGAGTCTGTATAATCACGGTATATGGATGGAAAAAAATGTAAATCGAGTACAAAGTATTTCTTTAGGTACTAGGAGGATGACAGACAAAAAATAAGATGGCAGAGAAGGGAGACAAGGCTCAAATTGACAGTTACTTGCACCGCCAGGTATTCCAAAGTTGACGAAGATAAAAAAGAGAATCTATAGCGTTAATCGTTTTTTTATTTTATTTTATTTTCTTTCATTTTTATTTCATGACGATTTACCACATTTGTGGAAGGGTTGACATAACAGGTGACTATCACCTCTTCAAAGATGTCAAACCTGAGATCAGACTGTAAGGTTTGAACCACTCACACCGGGAAGGTCCCCTACTCTTTTCGATAAGTGTGGTGGGTTCTTTAACATGTGTGGGGTGTGGCTCTCCCCAAACACGGGACCTCCATTTAACGTCCTATTCGAGGGATGTCCCTAACCGAAGGTAGGTACTCATTTTCACCTGAGCGAACTGAGGAAAGTCATGTAAAGTGCCTTCCCAAGGTCGGTGACACCGGGAAGGATTCGAACCTAGGACCTCTTGGGCCTGGGCCGAAAATGCTACCGCTACGCCACATTTTTGTTGTACCATGTTTGGTGTGTTCAGTCATTTTTCCAACATTTAGTTACTAGAGGATTCTTTCAGCAGTGACAAGTTGAAGGGTAAGGGTACTGACCTCCAAAGTTTCGATGACTATCAGTCCATCTTGTTCACGGAGTGGCCTAGTCTATAGGTGACAAATGGATCTCTTCAACGATGTTCAGCATTTAGGTTTTATATTTATAGGGATAATGTGGCAATTGACCGTGATGTCTGGGATCACTGTTATTTGTCTGTCATGGAAAGGCAGGTCATTGACCTTTATTTGTGGAATCCCTCCTTCATAAATGTTCAACTCTAGATGTTGGACTTCATATTATCTATTGGTTACGGGCTAAACCTTTAGTACATTATAGTAGCCGTTTGGCTACTGATTCTCTATCATTAGGAGGTAGGCAGCAGTGAGAAGTTTAACATTTTTGATAGTACACTGAAGTAATCCTTTTGACTGCCAGTCACTATAAATTGGCACGGCCTCACAGGGCTGGAAATACTGGGTGCAAGTGCACCTTAGTGTAACCAAAATTGGAGTTGTGCACCTAATTTTTTTCTGTGGGTGCACCAATGCACCCAACTATTTTTGTAGGAATTTTTAACATTAGAAGTGTATTATTATATAGTAGACCAGATATTCTTGGTCTCTAAGTATCAGAACAATAATAATATCTCTGTTGTAGTAATGTTTAAGATTGTGAAGTTTGCTCTCATTTTAGATTCAAGCTCAGAAGAGGAGCAGTAAGACCTGCAATTAGGTTTTGTTTCATATGGTGTACCCCCCAAATTTTTTTGTGCACCTAATATTTTATGTTGGGTGCACCAGTGCACCTATTCCCAACAAGACTGGCAATGAAAACATACATTGCCATGGCGACGGTGGTTGTTATTTTTGCCAAAAATGAATTTCAAGCCCTGCCTCAGCATTGGTGAAATACTCAAAATTCTGGGCCTTGAACCAGACAAAGATGACAAGCAAACGTTGATGTAAATCACACTCATAAATCAGTCTTTTTATTACATCGTAACTACGATACAAAAATCTCCAACATACACAGGGCAACGACAACAGTTCCGAACTTACAAAATAAATTTTAAGAAACACAAAATATTCACATCCAATGCAAAAGACCTCGTCCTATATTATTCTATATACGTATATCTATATATACAGTGTATATTTGGATTGACTTGAATTTGGATTTGTAGATGGGAGACAACCCAGTTAGCACATTCCTAACATCCTGGTCGCGATGTTTGTTGACAGAGACTGCACTTGTCAGCGATTCTGCCTTGACCTGACATACATTTTGTACATTTGCAAAGGTTTTGTAGCTCAAACAAAGTAGAAGATGAAGTCCACTTTGTTATTGATTGTAGTTTATATAGCAATGAAAGAAATGAATAATCTTTTTAGATATATTACAAGTACGTTTCCATACTTCCAATACTTGTCTAATATTGAAAAATTCTTATGAGCTTTGATCATTCTGTACTTTACAAACCCATTTCAAATTATATTTTTAACATCACAAAGAAATGGGAAGAAGTCGAACCTCTGTATTTGAGTAGTTTTAGAGATGAAAATGTATATTACCTTTTCATCTGTTCACTTGTACTTAGCCCAATAGGGCATGAATGTACAATAAAGGTTATTATTATAATATGTAATAGCTAACATTATGCTAAAAAAATAAAGTTACTCAAGCAACTGGATATGGTTTTGCTTGAGTAACAGTTATCATCTGGATGTCCAACCTTCACTGACATAATTATAACATTTGAGGGGGCCCGCATGCCCTTTTGCGTAGAGCATAATCGGCTGTTTTAATTCTACGTAGAGCGTAGACGGACCGCTCTAATTCAACATAAAGCGTAGAGCGTATTCGCCATTTTAATTCTATCTAATGCATTGTAGCCACTTGGAATTTACCGTAAAGTGTATTACATAATCGAGAGGTTTCCGAATTCAGTGTAGAGCATTGTCGGGACCCCCCATGCAGGCCCCCATTTAATAGCATTTTTGCAGCTCAATTAATACCAGACCTGTTAATGTTTGTAAGTGCAGTAAAGGCATCCAATGCTATTTCAGAGCAGCAGAACGTATGATATTTACACATAGTGTTTCACATTAGCACATTTCAATCATTATTTCATACTTTGGGTACTTAAAACTGGAGAAACAAGCCCCAAGATGAGTCCTTTATGGGAGGTACCTTAAAAATCAGCCAATGGCCTTTCCAGTAAGCATTTTCTGTCAGAATTTTGGGAATTCTTGCTCCATGAGGAATGCAATTCTTGCATGCATCAATACACATTGGGATAGTGTGGTTTCAACTCAGTAAGTAGATAAGTGACTGGTATATTGGCTTTGAAAAATCGGGTTTCCAAGCCCTAAAAACTTTAGGCACTGGATTCCTTCAAGACTACAGAATCCAGTGTCTACCAGCTTGTGTCTTGCTCAGTTAGCTTGTAACACTTTATACAACACCAGATGAGGTAGGGTAGGACTTCATTAAACATCTGTATATGATGCCTTTACAGTCATACTATTTATTGAGAAGGGTTTCAGAGTTGCAGTACATTTGCGCCCCCTGGTGAACCTAGTTGTCACTGCAGCAAGCTGGCAGGTTCCTAACAACTTACATTTTTACCCACCCTCACTGATACTGTGAACTATTTGTACATTTGCTAGGTCAGTTTTATTCCTTGTTTTTGCATTTCTGAGAAGTTTGTTTAACCTTTAGCCTGCTAAGGCTGCCGTTTGGCACCAACTTTGCATTTTTGGGAGGGCCTGCATGCCCTTTTTCATAAGGTGTTAATTTAGGCCTTTTTAGTCTTCGTAATCCGTAGGCAGCCTCCCAAAATCATTATAATTTGTAATCAGTACATTTCTTTCATAATCAGGTATGAGAATTTAACGTAATTCGTAAACGGCGGTGAAAATCTTGCATAATTCGTAATCACTCCCCCCCCCCCCATGCAGGCCCACTTTTGGTACTGGCTTAATCTCTATGACCTTGAGAAGTTCACACAGTTTATTTATTTATTTCATCTTAAACACCTTGGTGGCCTCTTCAACGGTAGATTGTTTCCAGGAGGACCCAGGGACACATAGACATAAAACAATGTGTATAAAAGTAAATTATAGTAATTTATACAATCAAGTGACACAACTGAAAAACAGTGAAGGTCAAGTTCTCATGTCCTCCGCACATCTGCTTCCCTCGGAGCCGCGGCGGGCGTGTCCGCTCTCGCCATGGCAACAGTAACAGCTGACAGGGCGGCTTGCACACGGAAGTGCAGCCGCGACTCCAGACGGTACCCTCGGTACTGGGTCCTAGTGGGACAAGGGTTAAACTGTTAGTACATGTAGCCATGCCTTCAAGTACCATAGTTATCAACCAAGGATTGAGGTGTTCAAGAATTCATTCTTTCCTAGAACTATCGCAGAGTGGAACTCGCTGTCACAAAGTACAGTAGGGGCATTGTCATTAGATAGCTTTAAACAATGTCTAGAGTTAGAAGTTAAAGGGTTAGGTGTAACAAGTCGATCGGTGTAATATAGCCAGCTGCCGCCGCGCCGCATGCCTGCAAAGCTGGTGTGTTACGCCGAAGGGCGGTTATACCGGCTATACAGATACAGATACATTGTAGGACTCCAGACGGTACCCTCGGTACTTGGTCCTGGGAGCACAAGGGTTAAACTGTTAGTAGGACTCCAGTCACAAGGGTGTACATTGTTTAGGAGTGAGTTATACAGTTCAGTATGCAACTCTGCAATATTCGTTACATTTTTAGAAGGTTGTAGCCACTTGGGTATGTTTAAAGCAAAATGGAAGATTTCAAAAGAGTAACTCTCTCATACTTGGTATAACCTGTAATGTGTTTCCAACTAGGTTTTTTGAACTATGGAAATAAGATAGAGACTTTCAGAGAAAAGCAAACACAGAATTACAGTACTTACCCTCTCCCCTGCTGCCTAACCCTGTAGCCAAGAAAGAAGATGGCAGCCAAATGGGCATGTCAGTGTGCTGAAGGTTAATCTTACTTACAGGACTTTCTCCAGGTGGTGTTTTGCCTCCTGAAGTCTGCTCTGCTGCAGGTAGAGGAAACCCAGCTCTGCACAGGCGTAGGGTGGGAGGTACTGGTCGCTCTGGATCTGGGGGGCACTGGATGAATGAACAAATGAATGAACAAATGAATGAATGAATGAATGAATGAATGAAGCCATAGGGGGAATTGCATACCTTTTACATATCTAAAAACTGTTTGCTCTTTAAATACCAGTCAGCGCTAATCTTACATGAATCTTTTGTATTATTATTACATGTATTATAATACTGGGTAGGGCAGAAAAGAAACTGTGAGGGGGGACCACTGTTACAGAACTGTGAAGGGAGACCCAGGAATAAAAAAAAAACTAGCTCTGCACAGGCGTAGTGTGGGAGGTACTGGTCACTCTGGATCTGGGGGGCACTGGAGCCAGAAAAAATACAGTCTAATGCTACAAAGTTTCAAAACTGTTGGGGGGGGGGTACTGTGTCAGAACTTTGAGGGGAGACCACTGGTAATCACTGTCTCACAGAGCTTTGAGGAGACTGACTGACCATGTTTTGATAGAGGAAAATGACAATGATGTTTATTTGCACAATCATCATTCATGGCCATGAGGGCTAAGTGCAGTGTATGTAGACAATGAGGAAAATCCAGAAGTCAGATTGTTGTCCTAAAACTTGTCTCCCCCATGCAGCAGTCATTACTTCATGCATGCCTTCCTGTCTCAAATCCTGATATGATAGGTATATAGTGTCTTAACTGTAAATGGCTGCTTGTAGTTATCAATAACGCCATACCAAAACAAATCTGAAATGGCTTACTTACCATTTGACAACCTCCTGGAAACACCCCTCTGCTTCAGTGGGCTGGTCCAAATACTTCAGACAAACCCCCTTCAGTACTGTGGCCAGGCACCAACCATCGTGGTACAGGGGGGTGGAGTCTGTGGGGTAGAAAAAGTAAATGACTCTGGTCATTCTGTACCTCTTTTGCTTTTTGTACTGTTCCTACTAAGACTTCCTATGTCTGTTAATTAAAATGTGTTGATGTATGTGTAAAGATATATGTCAATGGATTTACAGTGACTATATGATTACAGACTTAAAATCATGTAACCTGTACTACCTTTTTTTTGTATTTTTCCTGGCCTTGTTACCTCTGAATCCTAATAATATCTTTGATTATGAAAAGTGGCCGGCAGACCAGTATTTCATGAATAAACAAAGGCTCAAACAAACAAACAAACAAACAAGCAAGCAAGTAAACAAGACTTCTTCAGAAAAGTGAAGGGACACATGGAAAGCAACTCTGAAGAGTAACCAGTAACAAACCTTTCTCCCTGTGCAGGTGCTGTAGTGTAGCCTCCACCCGTGTGAGGACAGGCTCCACTAGTTCCCTACGCCGACCAAGGATGGTGAAACCGTTCCACACATAGATCAGCTCCTATGGAAAACAGTACACCAGTAAGTACTTCTCACACTTATTTCACACATAAAAACTGTACTACCGTAATACTCCATGAATAGTTTCATCAGGTTGGTAAGACACTGAGTAAAGAGATTCTTTTTACACAACCAAGTCTTTTATTTAGCTGGTTCACATTGCACTACAGCACAGGTGTTGTTGCTATAGATGCATATAGATCCTGTACTTTTGGGGCCCCATTGTAGATACATTTCCCTGTAATCACACATGTATAGACATGTAAATATTATACATTTGGGAAAGTGCTTTGCTGCAATGCAATGTGAACCAGTCAGAATTGTCCTGAGGAAGGTGACAGACGGTCACCGAAACGTCAGCTGAATAAAAGACTTGGTTGACTGTGTAAAAAGAGTCTCTTTACTCAGTACTATCATACTGCAGCTCATTGCAAGGAGCTGATCTGATCAGTAGTACAGTTTGATTGGGAGAAGTATCGATAGCAGAGACCTAATGGTAAAGGACCCTATTTTCAGCACCAAGGACAAGGACAGTTCCATATGTAATATAGAGGTTTGCTACAACCTTCCACTGCGAGTGGTGAGTGTTTAACTCCCATAATCTTTCTTATACTGAGTGCTAAGCAGAGAAACCAGTTTGTAACATCTTTTTAAGTTTTTTGGTATAGTCTGGACACCTCCTTAATGCAAGGTGAACACCCACAAACAAACACTCTAAACACCCTACCAACAAGCTATTGGGCATTGCATTAGTAGACTGTATAGTTAATGAGGTTGCAAATTTTGGAGTTAACACCATTTTTTGGGTTGAATGGAAAGTTTTAGTTCATTACTCACGTATCCTGGCAGGACCAGAGATTTGTGTTCCTCATATCGCGCAGACTTGTCGACTGCAAACTTCTCGATCGGCAGTGACTTTCCGGCGATCCTCTGCTTTAGGACTGGCACCTGTCTAATAATAATAAAACAAAAAAAACTGTTAGGGCTGGAAAAGTTAATCATTGTGTCTATGGGGAAAAAATCTGGACTGACAAAAAAAAAGGTTATTAAAGACAATTGTACATGTAGGTGGTTGCTGGGCCAAGTTTGACTGCGTAAGTTGCATGATGGAACTACATCTTGTTACAGTATGTGTGGAAGGTGGCAAGAAGATTAGATGTCATAATTTCACCACTTAAATATTCATGATTCATGAAAAATGATAGCTCTGCACAAGGGGTTTGATTTGATGATATCTTCTACATACAGGTTAATATCATGAGGTGTCATACAGGTGTAAAACCGGTGTACATGTACATTGGGTGTACCAGTACATCAGGTGTATAAGAGGTGTATATGGTAGTTCAGGTGTGTTTGTCTCACCTGAAGAGAGTGAGAAGTTTCTGCCTGCTGTCTTCTGTCTGGTCCTCGCACATCACCAGGAAGGCTGCCCGCTGGTACATGTAACATGCCTGAAAAACATGACAGCTGTGGTCTGAAGGTTGCCATCGCAAGTTCTAACTCATGCCTGCAGAAATATTCATGCAGGGACCAGATATGTGGCTTGTAGTTCAAAGATAAGTAACTGCATGCAAGTGAATTTTTTAGGGTACATGTTCATGTAGTTTGGGTTTACAAAGAACTGCAGGCATTCCCAACCTCCCTCAACATTTGCACCTTGTGACTTCGACTGCTTGTTCTCATTCAAGACGGATAAAAGTTCAAAGGTTGAATCTCGTGACTGACCTTGGGCCATCTGCTCTCATTCAAAGAAGGAACAAAGTTTAAAGCTTCTTAATGACTTTTGACCATGCACTTGCTCTCATTTGTGGGAGGACCAAAGTTTAAAGTTCAAATCTTGTGACTGACCTTTGACCTCTATCATTCAAAGAGGGGTCAAAGTTCAAAGGTGAACTCTCATGACTGACCTTTGACCACTTGCTGTCGTTAAAGAGCCTCTCTGCGTACGAGGCTGCCATGAGCCAGTCTGCCAGGAAGGCGTGGCACCACATCAGCTCCCAGTAGCACAGGTGGTGGAACTGCCTCCACTCCGACTGGGCAACGATTGACTCTTCAAACTTCATGATCGCCGCAGGGACGTCCCCGCGAACTTCCGCCATCCTGCCAGCAAAGAACAGGAACAACGCCCCCTAGAGATTCAGAACAGAATTGCAGAAACTGTGAAACAACAAACAGGAACTGTCTCCACTCTGACTGCGCAACGATTGACTCTTCAAATTTCAAAATCGCAAACCTCCGCCATCCTCCCAGCAAAGAACAGGAACAGCGCCCCCTAGAGATTGGGAACAGAAGTGCAGAAACTGTGAAACAACAAACAGGAACTTTCGCCACTCCGACTGGGCAACGATCGATTCTTCAAACTTTACAATCGCTGCTGTATTTCAGTGTGCAGACAGATTTTATGCACAAAATGTATTGCAAGGCTCAAACTGAATCATGGGGCACAGGCACAATAATCAAAACACAAGAAACAAAAATACCTGAGGATATTTCCTGAGACAGGGCTGCAGTATTCTGTCAGCCAGCTCCAAGTCTCCATCTCCCAGGCCTACAGAGACACAGAAATTATGCATTCTTTCATTAATGAATGTACAAAATTTACTGCAGAAAAATGAAGTAATACAAAATTAACAGTTTGCAGGCTGTCAGCACAGAAAAGGGGATATTTGCACACAGATGTGTATTTTTATATTTTTCAGTTTTCTATTGTTACATTCCCACCATTAACATCCACAAACATTGAAGCATCCCAGACACAATTTATATTTGCAGGATATGTTCATCATACTGGGGGTGTTGCATTATATTGGAGACCTCTTTAGATAAATTTTTTAAACTGGCAGACATTTTGTATGTAAGCTAGACAAGTGGATAAATGGTAAAGGCATAGCATGTTGTGTGCCTGAAATGTGTCAATATGTTTACACTGTAGGGGTAGGTACACCTGCATTCACTGGCAGTCAGGCAGAAAGAATAGACTTGTAAACCTGATCTGTGTAAACAAGACGCCAGTAAAGACTCCTATTGAGGCAAGACGCAGAACTGAAACTTGAGACATCTGGCATTTCACTGGCAAAGAAAATGGCGGCCGCATCGTCAAGTTTGGGGACACAGTTCCAAGAAGAACTATCCTGCGGCATCTGCCTGGAGCTGTTCACCAGGCCCAAGGTGCTGCCCTGTCAGCACACCTTCTGTCAGGACTGTCTACAGGACCATGCAGGGAGGGGAGGGACCTTCCAGTGCCCAAACTGTCGTCGGCAGGTCAGGCTGCCACCCCAGGGGGTCACAGGTTTGCCCGATAACCACCTGATCGCAAGTTTGTGTGAGAGGCTGCAAAACCAGGCTACACTGTCAGGGGAAACAAGGCAGCAACCCCAGTCTGGAAACAGGTGCAGTTTTCACCCTACTGAGGTGTACAGAATGTACTGTAAACAGTGTCAGATGCCAGTTTGTGAAGAGTGCATAGAGGGGGTTCATGATGGCCATGCCACAACAACCATCAAAAAAGCTGCACAGGAAAGCAGATCTACAGCCCAGGCCTTGATCCATGAGGGGAGAAACATTCTGGAAGGTTACTGTGGCTTCATCAGAGGTCTGAGAGAAACAGAGAAAACTCTGAATGAACAGAAACAGCAGACAGACAATGCTATCACTCAGGCTTACATGGAACTCTTGGCAAAAGTGGAACAAAATCACAGAGAAAACTTGGAGAAAATAGAGACTGAGAGGGACCGAGTGTTGGCAGATGTTAATGAACTGTCTGCTGCCTGTGATCGAGCAGAACAAGAACTGCAGCAGGGAGGGGTCGAGTTTCTCAGTCAGCAACCTGCTTTGACAGGGGTGGTAGGAAAGTACAGAGGAAAAGCAGCACCAGTTCCTGTACAAACCCAGCCTGCTGTCTTTCAGCCAACATGCTCCCCTGTGCCAATACTGGGACATGTGACGGTCCCTGAACCTGTTTCATCTGCACCATTCGGAGCAGCAGGAAGAAGCAGTCATAATCAAAGGCAGTCTGTCCAGTCTCTTCCACCTCCACTAATCCCAGTACCAAGAAAAAGAACAAAAGCAAAAGGAAATTACAAAGGAAAAGCAGCACCAACTCCTGTACAAACCCAGCCTACTGTCTTCCCACCCACAGATCTAAACACCAGGTCTTTTGATGTTTTTGATGTAATTGCACCGAGACATCTCTATACTAGTAGTAACCCAATAACCAATCAGCCACAGAGGGTGACATTTGGTGGAGAGGGATCAGGAACAGGAAAGTTCAATAATCCATGGGGTGTTGCAGTGTCAGAGGAAGGGGAGATCTTTGTGGCAGACAGGCAGAACAAGAGAATCCAAGTCTTCACCTTGCAGGGAACGTTTGTGAGACTGTTCCCAACAGATGTGTCAGGTGAACAGAAGATGAAACCACATGATGTGGCCCTGGAAGGGGAGGGGAACCTGTGGGTGGTGGGGAGTACAAACTCTGCTGACTTTGCTGTGCAATACGACAAACAGGGCAGGGTGCTGAGGAAGTTTGACCTACAAAAGACAGGGTGGGACAGAGGAATTGCCATGGACACCAGGAGGAACCACATCCTCATTACACAAACCACAGGAGACTGGCTAAACCTACATGGTACAATACAGGTGTTCAGGCCAGATGGAACACTTGTGAGAACTGTTGGTCAGCAGCAGGGTAAGAATTACCCACAGTACATCACTGTGGATTGGAAAGGGAACATTCTTGTGTCAGACTTGTGCAATCACTCTGTCTTTGTGTACAACGAGGAAGGACACTTTCTGTTCCAGTTTGAAGGCAAGGGAAGAGGTGAAAGTCAGCTGAACAATCCCTATGGCATCTGTACAGACAGGGCAGGGAACATCATCATGGCAGACAGTGGAAACAAACGTGTGGAGATGTTTGACAAGACAGGAAAATTCCTCAAACACATCACTACAGACATGGAGGGGCCCCAGGCTGTTGCTATGACAACACAGGGCCAGCTGGTAGTGACAGACTGTAGTCACCACACAGTCACAATATTCCAAAGCATTTATGAATCATCATCATCATTACCTTGGCCATTTTAAGGTGCATGTAACATTTCCAAAGCAACCGTTTAATGTTAACCATAAACTGCATAATGTTTACCTTTGCATATGGTCTGCTCTGTTAATAATATTCTTACTTCTAACACATCCATACATACATGGTCAGACAGGAGTCTAAATCCCTCCTGCTATAATATTGCAACATAATGTAACAAAACACTGATTACCATCATGATGGTGACAGACGTCTGGTTCTGATCATTGACCTTTTGTGTTTGGAATGGAAGAAGAGCAAACAGAGCAAAAACAATATGTTTTCCTTCAGTTAACATAAAAGCAGTAGTAGTAGTAGTAGTAGTAGTAAGTAGTAGTAAATTTAGGGGCCCATTAGGGGCTATATGGGCGTGTAGCCAGGGCTCATATAGCATCTTAGAGGCCGGCAAAGATGAAGATGAAGATGAATAAATGGTTTATTGATACATAAAGAACACATCGGCCTTGCAGCGATAGCTGAATTGCGCCATAGTTGACAATCATCAGTTCAGTAAAACCATAAAAAAGTATATATTATAGTACATGTATATGCAAAATTCAATATTGTCGACGTCATTAACAACACTACAGAATAATGTGGTGTTTGGAGATCAGCACAATTAAAAAAATAGCGTTGTTGGAGTAATTACGGGAAAGGGTGCTCTTGAACAGTACATACCCAGTATGTAGAGCACGACGGTGTGGTAGCCAATCAGGTACAGGGAACACAGTGGGGCTCGGAGAGAGTCCAGGTCTGCTCCCAGTTGGAGCTGGGACAGCCCATACAACTGGTGGGGGTTAAGATTGGAAGAAGTCATCTTAAACTATCAGATGCCTGAATACATGTATATCTTACCTTTAAGACAGTAGAAATGTCTTAGACTCTATCTTCCACTATAGCTGTGATGACAAACTTTCATATTGGTGGGTGTAAGGGTGAAAAAATATTACAACTTTTAATCAACATATAAGATTCTGTTGAAAGTTTGGAAAAAGTCATCTTAACATTTTAAAGACACTCTAAATTTGAAATTCGTTAAAAGTCTACTCCCCAAATCTAGCTGTGATCATGATAGACTATAAAACTGGTTAGGAAGGATATACACTGTAGCAAGTCATTTCATACTATATATATGATGCATTGAAATACAATGTACGATGTATCTCAATATTTGAGACCTTAAATGTTTGAAATGTCTTTTTTGAGCTGTAGCTGTAATAGACTACTTATAGTGGTGTAATAAGGGTGTTAGTTTTAATCAACATTTAACATGAGTTTGTATCCAGTGTTTTTTTTATCAAGATTGATGGATAATAAACAAATGGGATGTAACACAGTATACATGCATAATGAGTCTTCTCTACCTGTACCTGTACATGTACATGTACCTGTAGGTGTGTATCTCATTTTTGCTACAAGATGCAGCCCTGTTAGTTCTTTAATATCACAAATTATACTATGTGTATTTTGCCATAGGTTGTACCAATTACATTTGTTGCACAATAAAATTCTTCTTTTATTATAAGAATTGACAGGGAAGAACACAATGAGTCTCTGTGTGTTGCAGTACTACTAGCATGTTGGTGGTTGTTTTCTGAAATTAATGCCATATTTGAATCTGACAGTGCAGTCTTCTCATGAAGACACAGTCAGTCAGTGAGTTTGAGGGCATCAGCTGCCATCATGAAGACACAATCTTACCTTATTCCCTGAGAATCCTACAAACTCCAGCAGTTTTAAGATCTTGCCTGGTAGCAGAGATATCATCTGTGGGAATAAAGAAAGCCAGATTGTTAAGAAGTCTTGAAAAAAGGAATTTATTCCAGACAAAGTAAAACAGGCAACATAAAAAAAAGAAGTAAAATCAAAACGGATCAACAGTTTAAAGTCTAATTATGAAATTTGTTTGTTTGAACCTTTAATATGAAGAAACAGGCTGATTTTATCAAAGTTATATTAAAGAATGATAAAAACAAACATACATACATTCTAGGAAGAAACTACTTTTTGAATACTCAACAGTAAGGTATCCGGTCTGTTATCTTTATTTCAGGTCTTGTATTTATAGTAGATTTCTTTATTTGATGTTTGTCTCCACGTTTGTGGGTTATCTAATACCAGTCACCACTGCCTTGATAACCTGAGTGTGTACTGATCTGTTGTCTTTGCCAATGAAGAAAGAAAGAAAGAAAGGTATGTACATGTTAAGGTACCTTGGTGCATAAGATACAATGTATACAATCATATATGTCATCTCTAACTCCAGGTAAAGTTGAGGGGTGACTGACCACGTTGAAGGCTCCGACCCCCAGCCTGACTCCACTCTCAAAGTGCACCTTGAGTGTCGGGTCCTCCCAGGTCCGGTTCTCCAGGATGTACAGGCACTGTCTGAGGGGACAAGGGAACATGGCGGGAGGTAAGTTTATTACTTTTTAGTCTAGTACATTTAAGAATTGTTGTGAAATATTTTTGTATTGGAAATTGGATAGTACTTGTGACAAGGGAAGATGTCAGGAGGTAAGGTTCCTATTCAAGAAATGTTGATTCCTACATATAGTGTAATATTTTAAAATATGTCACTCTATATTATAGAAACTCCAAACCAATGCACATTTTCATCCCATACTACATATATAAGTGAAGGTAAGGTACATGTAGATTAGTCTCTCAGTTTATTTATTAATGTATGTTTGTTGTATTGTAGTAGACGCCATACTTTGTACTTCATATGATGCATTTTGTACCACAGTTTTCTGTTCCTTACTTGTAGCAGCTGTGGCAGCTTTTGATCTTAAACGCTCCCTTCACGAAGTTGATCAAACTTTCATCCTGAGGAAGACAAGAGAACAAAACATTTCTGGTGAGTAATTATACATCAAAGTACATTGTAGAACACAAAAACCACAGGTCCACAAATACACCAGGCTGCTAGAAGCAAACTCAGGGATAATTCAGCTGTAACAAAAGTACAGTTTGTGCCTGTGAAGAAGGAAGAACATAACGAAAACTCACCCAGTGTGCCAACTTCATATACATGTTTATTGGAGGCTTGGAACAGAACAGGGGCCACTACCGTAAGGATCAAGCTGCTATAAAAGAACTGCATCTGCAACCTTTGTTTATTTTCTTATTATCTTACCTACTGCTATCTATTTATCTATTAGTAATGGAAAATTTAGGTGGCTGTTGTAGTTACATCAATCCTAGGAATGGCTTACACATTACAGAGATACAGCAAGACAGATACAAAAACAGAAAATAAGACAGTTACAGCAAATTATGGAAAATGAAATGGTGAATTATAAGACTAGTGCAAAACAAAATACATTGCTGTTACACTTAACAACAAACATGGAACAGTTTTGAAGGTCCCCTGAAGGTTAAGTGAAGTCTCTGTGCTGTCTAAGATGTTGTAAGGTGCACAGCTCACCTCCACAAAGGTGAGACAGGCTCTCTGTAGGAGACACTCGGCATAACACAGCTCTGAGTGGATCTCAACTGGTCAGAGGAAACATGGAAGAAAGTACTTGTCAAATGCTTATTAGTTTAGTACAAGGTCCAAGGAAGGCCTTTCTAAAGAAAATACACAATATTGTACATCAGAAATTTCCTTCAAAAAACTGAATACTTGATATAGCTAGCAATAACTGGCTTCTTATACTTATAGAATTTTTAACAATATTAAAGGTAACCGTTGCAGATGTATATGACATAGCCACACTAGCAAATTCACTAATTACTGTCCCGATATACTGAGGTACAACAGTGTGATGTGATGAATGTATGTTGTACACTATACCGAGATACAACAGTGTGATATGATGAGTATATGTTGTACACTATATACTTCATAAGAAAGACACTCAGTGAAACAAGAAGCTATTTTAGATATAGAGCAGCACTGATCAGCTAGTTAGAGGCATTTTTATCACAGCTACATGTACTGTTGTATCCAGAACCATGCTGTAACGGTTCTGGATAGTCCACATTGTATCCAGAACCATGCCTGGGGCAAATGTATGTTCTTGGATATGCGGGGACTATCCAGAACCATGCCTGAACCAAACCCTAACCCATTCAGGTATAGAACTAGATAGGCAGAGTTGTGGATATGATTTATTATGTACCTTCTGTCAGCTGGTTGACCTGTGCTTTCCTCTGAGATCTGGATAGGGACTCCAGCCAACTCTCTCTCCTACGGTATCTGTACAAACAAACAAACAAGCAAACAAACAATCAAACAAATGTACCTATTACCTAGATCTCTCTCCTATGATATCTCAGGCTCAATATCTGTACATTTGTCAGAAAAGTCCAATTTTCAATTCTGTTCACAATGTGCATTTAACTTTGTACTTTGATTTGAATGAAGCTCTATACATTTGTTTTTGGCCTGTTGTTTTTAAACCCGTCTCATGTTAGCTCAAGGTTTGCTCTTAATATTAGGCCCATGCCAGTTGCATATTGGAAAGCCTTGGCTGTATCTTCAGCCAAATAAATGATATGATAGTGTTGTTTCTCACCTGTTACAAACAGATAACGCACTCTTCAGGTTGACAACAGCCTGCTTGATGTCCTCCTGTGGATAGAAATAAATAAACACTGTTAAGATCAGATGTCTAAGCCCAACAAGGAATAAAGGAATGACATTCATTATTAGTATCCCATATGCTATTAGATATTCAAACTAGCAGCAACAGTTTTTTCTTTTGCCAAACTGATGAAGCATCTCTCAAATTGCTTCAGGTGTAAAAACATAAGACAAAAGGCAAGAAGACTGAAACTATCTTGGGACTGCAGGTACATTGTATCTATGATGAACAAGTATCTATACTAGTCTGTTGTTTATATTTATTTATAATATATATACCCTTACCTTCTCAAAAGTCATCATGGCCTGCATGAAGAGGATGGTTCCGTAACCGAGGGCATGGTACGGACTGTGGTCCTTCCTGGAGATAGATGAATCATGTTTATGTTGGCTTACTTGACGTATGTTAGTACTGCATATTACATGTACATACAACAACAGAATATAGGGACTGGTAAAAAGATCTAGCTGCACCTGAACAAGTTGACATTTTAACCTGTGATCAACTGTGCTGATTTTAATGCTGCATATATCGCGCGTTACAATTTGTTTCCTTCTTTTTTCCAGGGCTAAATAGTCATCATAATATGAGGAATAACATCGTCATTTCAAGTAACAAAATAAGAAACTAAAAGTTACATATAACTTATAGATCCATCAATAGATTCAGATATACTTAGTAGTAGTGCCGTACATAGATGTTCTGGTACATGGAACCTGTTCCTAAATAATTTTTACAGGGTATTAGTACCACTCATCATTACACTCACCAGGGCTGCATGAGGGATTTGGCCTGAGCAAATCGACAGTTGAGGAACAGGTCCAGTCCTTCTATAGCCTCGGCTATGGCTGTCGGCAGGTCCATCTCTGTCAGACTGGGAACAACAGAACGAATGAACACATCAAGGAAGGAAGGAGAGAAATTACAATGCATAAATTAATGTCATTCAGTTATAGATTTTGTTATTTGATCATACTTCCCATGCGAGCGATTGCCATGACAAGTGGTTAAGGCAAAGAAATGGGTTATGATTGGCTGGTTTGCCTGCCAATACTTTGCATATGTCTTCGAATAATTTTCATGTGTTTTATATTACCAAAAACAGTAATCTCTCTAATATTTATTTATAAGTGTTTGAGGCACTGAATCATGTACTTACTTATTGACTCTGTCCACTGCATCTTCAAACTGAGAGGCAAGACAAAAAAGAAGACATAATTAAGATGATGCAAGACTAGTATAACATCTGATATCCTAATCATTGGCTTGTTAACTTATATTACTGATCATTACTTATCAATAATCTATGATGCCCATTTAGTTCAATTGATCTCCATGGCTCTAAGCAGATCTTCCATGTTCAAGACATTATCCAATTTTGCCACCAAAGATCTGCTTGGAGATTACAGGTGAGTACTAGTTTACATCCAGGTAGAAAGTCTAGTAGTTTCTCCGTCGCTAGGCGACACTATGCTCGTTGCTAGGCGACCGCAGACGACACCTTACCTCACAGTCCTGTTCTTCCTCGCTGCTGGAGTCGTTTGCGGTCAGATCTTCCCCCAAACCGGCCTGAGTAGTGGTCACTCCTTCGGCCATGGTCACCAGTGGGCGGGAACACTCTCTAGCTATCTCTTCCGACACACGGCCGCCATTTTTTCTGGTATAGACAGTCTTTTAGATTGTTTGTTTGCCTGTTAAGCGGTTGCTGTGGGAATTTAGGGTCGATCTAGCGACGGTTTGGAGAAAGGTTTGTCCACCGATTGCGTTATTTACGCTAGAAAGACGGTGTGAACTGTGTGTACTTTCTTTGGGTGAAATGTACTGTACGGGAAA
>NW_017804021.1:1890613-1919149 GCF_001625305.1 Branchiostoma belcheri | reverse complement strand
CCCTGTACTTGAGGACAATCTGTCGTCCCTAGGCTCGGCCTCGACAAGATCCTCAAGACCACCCTACTAATACCAAAGCCTCACCATCTCATCATAAAAAAAACAACTTTAAAGTTCCGCCGCATTAGGTCCGCCAAGTTTCCTTCCCGTCATGCTAAGAAAATTACGTCAAGTGCTAAACACAATCAGACTCGCCTTTATTACGTCAAAGCCATCGCCTCTATACACTTCTGCCAAAATGAACACACAACCAGGTAGGCTTTCAATTACTGCTCTTTCCAAACATACCGCTAGGTGTCGTCCTTACACTGTAGGCCTGTGACAGGTCCCACAATGCACCTCACTCAACTTTGACCTGCCCCATTGCATGACGGGAAACAAAATGGCGGCGCCCATAAAATCCAGGTAAAATAGAACAGGTTTTGCTATCGCAAACCTGTAATTCGTCCGACCAAAGAAGACCCTACAAAGTTGCCAGGTGAGGCCGCAAGGTTTGTTTTTCGATTTGCTACTGTAAAAGTGTATAACATGTGCATGAGGGGAGGGGGCTAGTACTAGTACTAGTACTAGTATATGCAATGTACCTTCAGTTGATTTGTTTTCTTCACCATATGTGTTGTTATACGGGTCTAGGATAAGTTTTGGAGTGTGTCAAATAAGGGGATGAATTTTAGGAAGTAGAGGTCAAAGAAAGTCATCGTCATAATTTGTGGATGTTTGTTTGTTTACTTTTTTGTTTATATTTTGTGTAGATACAAGCCCACATCCCAGGAGCATTTTGATGACTTAACCACAGACTATGCTAACTTACTGTGGATGCTATTCAGCAGGTGTGGACTCATCATACTTGTTTGTTGTTTGTTTGTTTGTTTATATTATGTTTAGTTGACCTGACTCCAGACTGTATAATTATATAAACCTACTGTGGATGATATTCAGCATGTCGTGTACTCATGATGTTTATTTGTTTGTATTTTGTGTAGATGATGTGGGCCCAAATCATGTGAAGCTACAATTCAGATGATACTCAAGATGTTTGGGACAGACTGCAGCTGATTACTGTAAGTTTGAAGGTAAATCTTTAGTACATGTATCAAATAACACATGGCATAATAGATATGAGGATCAAAACTGTTCTTTTTTTTCTTTATTCCAACATGTAATCACAAGACGTGGTGACGGCACACTCAAGTTTTATAAACTTATATTAATGCCGCCACCAACATTTCCACCTGAGCGAAGTGAGGAAAGTCGTGTAAAGTGCCTTTCCCAAGGGCACAAGATTGGTGGCATGTCAGGACTCGAACCCGGGACCTCTAGGTTCCGAGTCGAGCACTCTGCCGCTACGCCACACGACCCCATCAAAACTGTTTATATCCAATGGCAGTGGGATAGAGAAGGAGGGACTGTGTGTGTTATTGTCAGGAGTTTCTCTGTTGTACTGGTTGGCCTGTAACAGTTCCAAAAGAAAGACGTCTCCTGGACTTTTAATAATCAAAGGTGTCAACTTTGGACATATCTGCAAGGTATCTACAACTACTACAAACTATCTACAACTACAATGTACTACAAACTCATATTAAAGAGTAATTTTAGAACTTGTAGGAAATAATAAGAAAAGACAAACACACAGCCATGAAATAGAAATTGAATGATTTTTTTTATTCCTTAGATTTGGAGAACAACTAATCCTGATTAATATAGTTTGGGACACCTTAATCTTAAACTTAAAAAAACAACTTTTAAGTCCTTCTGAAGTGCTGTTTTTATTTTCCACTCATTTCACACCATCTCTGATTTCTTTTCTATTGTGTCCATGCTCATTACTTATGACATATGTAAGTCCACAGAGA
Organism: Branchiostoma belcheri; assembly: GCF_001625305.1. Taxonomy (NCBI): domain Eukaryota; kingdom Metazoa; phylum Chordata; class Leptocardii; order Amphioxiformes; family Branchiostomatidae; genus Branchiostoma; species Branchiostoma belcheri. The sequence goes on along the minus strand of NW_017804021.1, from coordinate 1,917,296 downwards.
GCTGTGGGCATTAACTTCATTTAAGACAGCTTTGCAAAATTAAAAGGCTTTGAATTTAATAGCTAGGATATAGCATTTAGCGTACATGTACATATTAATTTACCTCATCTTTTAAATTTGTGTTAGTCTTACAATACAAATAAGTTACATAAAACTTTAAAAAGCTTGACATACACGTTATAGGTCTTGCATTATTGGCTAGAATTTTCATTATTATTTTAATATGCTAAGGATAACTAAGGATATGTTTTCATTTCATAAGTTTGTAGCATGCTGGTTTAAAGTTTTTGACAATTATACTCGATCCTAATATGTTTTTTTGCTTCTGACTTGATATTGATCATGTCAATTTGCTTTTCAATAGTTTTTATCAGTTGGTGATGTTTGTCCTGAGGGAAAACCTGCTTTACCATAGCCAAGGCTTCTTGGCAGAGACTGAGGGCTTTCTTGTTATCACCATGGAATAAAAAGGCCATCCCCAGGTTGTTGAGTGAGATGGCAATGTGAGGATGTGCTGTACCCTGACCATAGATACTCCTGCATGTCTGCAGTGCCTGTTCATAGTAGTCAATTGTTTTTCTGTAATCACCCAGGTGCCCCCAGGCTTCCCCCAGGTTATTGAGAAAGGTGTAAATGTCAGGATGTGCCATCTTGCCATAGATACTCATTTTAATCTGGAGTGCTTGTTCATAGTAGCTGATAGTTTTTCTGTAATCACCAAGTGAATGCCACACTGTTGCCAGGTTGCTGAGTGAAGTGGCAATGTCAGCATGTTCTGTATCCTTATCATAGATATTCCTGTACATCTGCAGTGCCTGTTCATAGAAGCTGACTGCTTTTCTGTAATCACACAGGCCATTCCATGCTGAACCCAGGTTATTGAGTGAGGTGGCAATCTCAGAATGTGCTGTAGTTTCACCATAGATAACCTTGTACAACTGTAGTGCCTGTTCGAGGTATCTGATTGCTTTCCTGTGATCACCCAGGTTACGCCAGGCTTCCCCCAGGTTGTTGAGTGAACTAGCAATGTCAGGATGTGCTGTACTCTTTCCATAGACACTGCTTCTCATCTGCAGTGCCTGTTCATGGTAGCTGACTGCGTTATTGTAATCACCCAGGTCACTCCAGGCTAACCCCAGGTTGCTGAGTGACAAGGCAATGTCATGATGTGCTGTTCTAGGTCCATGGATACTCCTGTACATCTGCAGTGCCTGCTCATAGTAGCTGATTGCTTTCCTTTGATCACCCAGGTCACACCAGGCCCATCCCAGGTTGTTGAGTGAGATGGCAATTTCAGAATGTGCCATACCTTTACCATAGATACTTCTGTTCATCTGAAGTGCCTGTTCATAGTACCTGATAGCTTTCTTGAAATCATGCAGTTTACTCCAGGCAACACCCAGGTTGTTGAGTAGCAAGGCGATGTTATGATGTTCTGTACCCTGACCATAGATTATCCTGTACATCTCCAGTGCCTGTTCATGGTATCTGATTTCTTTACTGTGATCACCCATATTGCCCCAGTCTCCCCCCAGGTTGTTGAGTGATCTGGCAATGTCAGGATGTGCTGTACCCTCACCATGGATACTCCTGTTCATCTCCAGTGCCTGTTCATGGTACCTGACTGCCTTTTTGTAATCACCCAGTCTACCCCCAGCTGACCCCAGGTTGTTTAGTGTGGTGGCAATATCAGGATGTAGTGTACTCAGCCCAAAGATACTCCTGCGCATCTGTAGTGCCTGTTCAAAGTAGCTGATTGCTTTGCTGTAATCACCCAATTCCTGCCAGGCACTCCCCAAGTTGTTCAGTAAGGTAGCAATGTCAGGATGTGCTGTACTATGACCATAGATAGTCCTGCATATTTGCAGTGCCCGCTCGTATGCTCTGATTGCTTTTCTGTAGTTACAGAGGTCACTCCAGGCTGACCCCAGGTTGTTGAGTACGGTGGCAGTGTTTGGATGTGCTGTACCATTACTATAGATACTGTCTATCTGCAGTGCCTGTTCGAAGTAGCTGATAGCTTTTCTGCAATCACTTAGACAGAACCAAGCTGTCCCTAGGCTGTTGAGTGAGTTAGCAATATTAAAATGTGCTGTACCCTGACCATAGATACTCCTGTGCATCTGCAGTGCCTGTTCATGATAGCTGATTGCTTTTCTGTAATCACCCAGGCCACCCCAGGCTCCCCCCACGCTGTTGAGTAAGTTAGCAATGTCAGGATCTGCTTTAGTCTGGCCATAGATAGTAACTGATTCCATTCCTGTCATCACCCACCATATGATAAACAATTCCAATATCATATAGTATCTCCATTTTTTCTATGTTATTGGCATCAGAATTCTTAAGTGCCTCATGATAGCAGCTGAGGGCCTGCTCATACTTGCATATCTCATGGTACATCTGTCCTTGTACCCTTGAGGAATTGTCATATAAACCAGGGAATAAATTTACAAATTGCCTTATCTTGAGGCCATTCCTGCAGAACACTTTTCAGAGGAACTGCTGTATGATAGTACCTGAAAAGCTGTTGGTCATTTGGTACATGGAAAACTGGTATCAATACACTTGCTTGTGCTTCTGAATCATTATTGCTCTGTAGGGATGATTCCTGTGCTGTTTCCATTGAGGCCAAAGCTGACAGGTTTTCCTTCTGTCCACCATTTGCGATGTACGTTCTGAGCCTGAGTTCTGCTGAGATGCTGGTAAGCACTGTCAGGTGGTGTGCATTGTTGGGACTGATCACTTGTTGGTTTTCCATTTCTTCTATTGTCTCCCAAACTGTGGTTGGTATGATAAGTGAAGACAGTGCCAAGCAGTCCACTGCTAAAGCTGGGAAGCGATAGATTTCTTTCTTCACATCAATCAGCTTTGCTGTACATGTTATAATTGCTTCCTCATTGCTGATCCTTTCCATGTTTTCCTTCCTTATCTCTTGTGCCAGTTGTTGAGCCATTTTCCCCCCATCAGCTCGCAGTATCTTCACTGTGATGGCCATGTATGTGTCAATCAAATTCTGGTCCCCTGCTATCAGGCATGGGTTTCTCAAGATAGTGGCAAGATGATATCCCTCCTTCAGGTACAGTGTGACATCCTTTTGTACTATTGAAACCATGTTTTGTGGGGTGCAGATGAGTTCACTGGGTGGTTTGTTCCAAGTTCCCTGCCTGCCTAGTGGAGTCTTGCTTGCCTTTGGCATGGAGCCATCAAATGCAAACCCACGTGGTGTAACAGAGTCATAGAACCAGTCATCAAGTGGGTTCTCAGAGTAGAAGTCATTGAGAGATTTTATTGCCAGTGCTGGGAGAATGGTTTCTCCAAGTTTGACCACCTTGAGGTGTAGATAGTGGGTGAGGTTGCGGAAATACACAAGACATTCTTCACTTTCCTCTTCTACCGAAGATGGCAAACTCCAGGTCTGAGTATGGAGTTACCAGTCCTGTGGCCTGTGAACCCAAACCCATCAGGGCATACTTACAGGGAGGGTGACCCATTAACCCAATACACTCTTCTACAAGCTGGCCGATGAACTCTTTCCTTTTTGTGTCAATTTTCTCAAACAACTGTCTGACAGCCTTAGCTCGTTTGCCTCTATCTCTTTGACACATGGGTCGTCCTCATCATGTACATAGGGATCCAGCTGCTGGTCAATGGTTTCCATCTCCAGCTTGATCTGGTCCCGTATCTCCTTCAGCTGTTTTTTGTGTGTTTCTGTGTTGTCTTGAGCTACACAATCAACATTTAAGATACATTTCAGAAACAACTTGTCTACTTCTCTAATAGCTGTTGCTAAGTTACCATTGAGGACTTGATCCTCTGACCTGGCTATTGCTGCATTGTAGAGTGCTGCTGCTTTGACCAAGTCTCCCCCGTCTCCTGCCTGCTGACCTCGCTTACTGTAGACATCCCCCAACTTGCACAGGGGCTCCACCTCTCTCTGGTACTGCTGGGCTGTGGGGTCTGGGGAGAAACAACTTCATGTTCCAAATGCAATGTAATGTTTTTCCTCTCTTTGTTTCATTGCTTTGTCTTCAGAAATGAAGACTGTAATTGATGTTCGGTTTCAGTTTGTATGTTTGTTAGTTTTCCTCCTTACCTCTCACATGCACCATCTTGAGTGCAGCTGCAAAGTGCTGCTCTGCTGAGTCCAGGTCTGATCTGGCAAGGGAGGAGTCTCCTTCCTTAAGGTGGTCTTGGTATAGTCTTAAAATGAAAAGCAAGGGTCTTAGACTGTTAGGCACCCTTTTGGTAAAATAGTAAATATCTGGTCAGTGAAATTGTAAGCACAGTCTTATACTATAGCATAGAGTATAGCTTGTTCTTAATAATGTCAGGTTAACTTTGAAGTTTATTGTACACTTTCCCAACCTTGTTTCATCTTGATGGAGATGTTGGTCCTTGTTCATGTAAGTTCTGATGTTCCCAGACTGGTGCCCTATGTGTGGTTTTCTGTCTCCCTGTCTTGGTTTCTTTGATGATGGTTTCTGTAAGATTTAAACTACATTTGCACCACAATTCACTGCATTTGTTGTTACAATATACATATATAGTACTTATATTTATATAAGTTGTGTAACATACTATGATATCCATTGCTTTATATATAGTTTGATGTGATGGCCTTTACCTGCTACTAATAATCGTAAATGTCTACTACAGTGTACTTACATTTTTCACTTCTTCCCTGATCTTCTCCATGTACTTGATGCGATGTTTCAGAGTCAGTTTTGTACCAGGATCCCCACATGTTGTCAGGGCCTTGTTGTACATGGCAGCTGCCTTGGAGAACTGGGATACATCAGAGGTTGTCTTGCCTTTCTCGAGGTAAAAATCTCCAAGGGATTTTAGAACCTCAAGCTCCAAGAACATGTCGCTGTTCCCAATTGCAGTCGCTAACATTTCTGTGTAAGTCTGTTCAAAGGAATTTCTGACACTTCTGTCCAGTTTGTCACAAATCTCTGCCACCCTTAAGACATTTCTGTCAGCAGGGCCCCAGTAGTCTGGTGACAGCCACCGGAAGTGTGGACTGTACCCCTGCAGCAGTTGTCTGGAGAGTTTCTCCATGTAGCGGATACGATGTTCTACCGTTTCACCTACATCTGGATCTTTGCAGCGCAGTAAGGCAGCAGCATACAGGGCAGCAGCCTTGTCAAACTCTGCTGAATCTTTACAGAGCTTTGCTTTCTCAAGACGCAGGTCTCCAAGACTTTTCAGGACTTCTACTTCCATAAAGTCATCCTTTTTAACAATGGCTTCTCTCAGAGCCTGTCCATAACCGACTTCTTGTCCATGTTGACTCTTGAGGCACAACTCCAAGTTGTGTAGCTTGTTTGCCAGGCTGGTCATGTTGATTTCAGACATCTTCAATTTTTCATTTTCATCTCTCCTGTTATATCAAACGTTGACAAAAGGACTCTGAGAACACATTCTTATTCCATGACAAAATTTTTGATACCATGTAATGTACTGTTGGGTGTAAGTGGAAATGATCATGAGTCCCTACGTATACAGTACTTAAGGTAAATTATTGTGGAGCCAAAATGGACAGAAACTTGTGTGGTGACTGTGAGCCATCTGTTGCATTTAACTTGCAAGCTATGTAGGTGACAGAGAAGGATATTACAAAAAAAAGAAAAAGATAGCAATGTCTGTGCCATGTTTTGTTTTGTTGACAAGTACCAGTACTCTAGAACCCATGCACAGGTTAAGTTAAGGTTGAACTGTCTAAATCTCACTAAACGTTACATGCAGAAAGCCCATGTTGGTCTTCAACTATTTTCTGATTAGCCCACAGTTCTAAAATTGGGGGTAATTCAACCAGGCCAGCTATGTTGTCTATATGCATATAGAATCAGAAATCAGGAATCAGAAAATAGCACATAAAAGCTCCCAAAGACCCTGAAGACCCCCAGTTTTTGGCATGCAATGGAGGCTAACATGTATAGATGCCTTTTAAGTTCTAAACCTCACCTGAATGTCTCAGAGCCTCCACAGCTGTGTACTCAAATGTCCATTCCTCCCCGTACTTCCTTGTGAGAGTTCTGTGTTTCCCCTGGCTGACTCAGGGACTTCCCCATTACGTCATGCCTCATGTCAACAGTCTTTTGTATACCTGTGCAAATAGCAACCAGGGCCTGAAAGGCCATGCGTTCAACCTGTTTACAGTCTGGGTTCACTGGGCTGTGTGAATGTTTAACTCTGTCACTACGGTCCTGGGCATGAGCCTTTCTGTGAACCTGCCTGGGTAGAGACTTGTCTCTTCCTCCCTGTACTGGTGAGACTGAGAGAGCCTATGGTGGTTGCTTTGGTTGGGGGGATGGGTTGTTAAATTTTGCCCTTAAGTACCTCCAAAGACATAAGGAGAGAGCAGTCTCTGTGGCACATGGTTATTTAATTACTAGAGTCTTGTCTTTTCTCCATGTAGACTCTGACTCACTTATTATATAATAACTAAACACAGAACTTGCTTCCTTGTTTCACTTCCGGGTCTTTCCATTTTGTCATGTTTTTTTGTTTGACTGGATTCGTTGCCTGGGGCTGAAAGGTCACACACAACGTTGCATATTTACATACAGTATGGTTCACTGGTCTCTGTGAATGTTCAGGCACAGTGGTAGAGGATATGAAAAAGTTCTGCACACATAAAATGTATTGAGAGTTAAAATATGAATTGAGAGAACAACTTTTGCATTATGAAGCAAGATTAAACTGTAATTTCCAACACAATAAATTGGACTCACCCATTGGTTGTTGTTTGATGTGTTGGAAATTACAGTTTAAACTTGCTTCATAATGATTTCTACCAACACCGATGAACTTTCAAGGTATCTTTTGCATTAGGCTGACTATTGTTGGCAGTATTCTTCCTCTTCTAAAGCCACACCAATTTAATTTGTTGTTTCTTGGATTCGCCTATTTTTTTCTGATTTGAAAAAAAAAGATTTCAGGTTCTGAATCAACTGCAAAATGCTCAATGAAAGTAAATATATTTTGGCCCCAACAGTGGAAGAAGTCCTTTTCTCCCTACTAATTCTACTTGGTGAAGTTTTTCAATGTACGAGGGTGGATCAAAAAGTTCTCGGCCTCACCTAGAAAACGTCGTGGCAGAAAAAAATTTCTTACACTATGTTTCAACATAGTCCCCTCTAACTGCAATGCACTTGGTCCAGTGATGTTCCGGGTTTGTTTTCCCCTTGTGGAAGAAGGTTGAATCTGGAGCCCCCAGATAGGGCTCACCCGCACTGATGACGTCATCATTACCATAAAAACGTTGACCACGTAAGTGGAACTTCAGTTTAGGAAATAGGTAGAAGTCCGAGGGTGCTAGGTCAGGTGAATTGGAAGGGTGGGGTTAGACTTCAAAGCCAAATTCGTTTGCTGCTGTCACTGACCCCTGTGCTGTGTGGACAGGTGCATTGTCATCACGCCAGCTCGGTGCTTTCCTCTCCTTATCTCTTTGATCGTTGTCCTCAACTGTTGCTATTCTGTTAAATAGTACTCCCCATTGATGTTTTAACCTATTCACAGGTATTCAGTCATGATTACTCCCTTGCTGTCCCAGAAAACAGAGACAAAACCCCTGTCAACGGATGAAACTCGATAAAACTTCTTGGGGGCCGGGAAACATTCTTCATTCATTGTTTGTTCTGTTGTTTTGATTTGGGGTGAAAGTGGTGAAACCATGTCTCATCTTGGGTGAAAAATGTTTTGAGGTAATTGCATGGATTGGACTGAATTCGTTCCTTGAAATGTCCAGCTTGTTTAACTTCTGATGTTCAGAAAACAATTCTAGGCACCCACCTTACAGACAGGTTGCTCATCCCCAGGATGTCTGACAAAACATTGTGAACAGAGCCACAACACAGGCTAAAGACTCTGCTACATGTTGGACAGTCTCACATCTGTCATTTACTACCATGTGATGGATGGCCTCAACTGGATTGTCCATGGTGCTGATTTGTGGCATCCTGACATATGTTCATCTTTGGTGCTCACCTTGCAGCGCTTGTAGCTAGCAACCCACTTCTTTATAGTTGAATAAGAAGGAGAGTCATCACCAAGTGTCCTGACCATGTGTTCATGGATTTCCTTACGAGAAATCCCTTTTTATCGACCTACATGATCACAGCACACGCTTCTGTTGCGGCCATTTTGTGATTTTGCCCTCACCCGCCCCATTTTCACGGGGCGTCACGTGCTAACTAATGAATATAGAAATTTGAATTTTTGTGTGCAGTGATGTAAGACATCATAGTATACAGTTATACTAAAGAATAGGAGTTTGCCCTTTATTTTCTAGGTGAGGCCGAGAACTTTTTGATCCACCCTCGTAACAATGCAACTTGGTTTCATTAAATGTTCAAAATATCTATTGTTTTAATCATAAATCAGCCTGCTATGTTCACTTCATGGCTTATATCGTAACATTTCCAGCTATCCCTTGCCTATGGTAAATCGCTTAATAAAGTCCATCAAAGTACAATTTTTACTTAATGTGTTTCATGTGTTTTTTTTCAGGGTCTGATCTACCGGTTCAAGTTCCTGATGCTGTTCACTCTCCTGTGTGCTGCCACGACTGTCATCTTCTTCATCATCAGCCAGGTAGGAACAATGTGTAATGCAGTTACAGTTAACTTTATTTGCAAAATCATGCCCGGAGGCTAATTGCTTTTACACTCAAGTATATGATCAGTACAATACTGGAAATAAAGCCAATCACAGTATATAGTCACAGTGTCAGGATACAGCCTATGAATAAAATTCAAGACATGAACACCACAGACAAAGACTGGAGTTGAACACCTCCATTTTATTCCTCTCCTAATCTAATTATAATAATAAGGTACATTTGAAGTCCCTGTCTACTGTCAACTCTACCATCTTCCAGCGTCTTCTCTCTCTCTACTGGTCCCTAACAACTTACAATGATTATATGTAACTTATGTTGTATGGTATGTTCTATATATGCTCAGTATGCAATTTAACTCACTAATTAAAAAGCTATTGAAGATACAAATTTGATTTAAAACTATACCTACAATTTCTCATTCTAACTAGATCAACTTTCAGCACAGTATATCTTTTAACAGTGAATTCTAAACATACATTGCATTAAACAGTATACACAGTAATTAATTAAACTAGCCATCACCCCAACATGTGGTGTTAAGTTTACTGAAAGCTATAAAAATCACAGATTATTCCTGATTAATTCCCACAGTCACCACAGTTATTAAACATTTTTTTTTGTTTATATACATATAAGAGATATATTTGATTTACAAGAAAAGGATCCATTTTGAAGTAAAATGTTGGTCAGTTTCATACAGTAGACTAAAACCATTGGCCAGGCCTCCAGGTTCTAGTTCTGTTTTTGCTACAATAATGTTGTTTCTATCATCGTAAGTACTATAAATATATACATTGTAATGTTTAGTATGATTCCACACAATCTTTCATATATCAGTTTAGGTACGTGTATCTTCTATCTACATCATCCTACTTTATGTCTGTCCTCGTAACACCTTTCCTTGAGACCAGGTACTGTTTTGTGGCCCTTTAAAAAAATTTCTGTCCTACTACCTGTACATGTATACTGTGCGGTAACTACATTTGGTGCCACATACAACATAAGTATATAATGGTAAATATGCAATCTAGCTCACTAAGTATACATGCAATGTTACAGTCAAATTGTAACTAGAATTTGATTCCAGCAAAGTATACCTTTAACTGTGCATTGTACACAATGTATCAAAAAGTATCATAATAATCAAACTAGCCCTGCCACCATATTAAATATATGGTGTTAAAGAAAGCTATAATACAGGGTATTTCTTAAATGCACACCACAGTTTATAACATTTTAATTTTGCTTTTGTTGATGTACAGATGATAAAAGGTATATTTTGATTTACAAGAAGAGGATGCATTTTTATCAGTTTTACGTGTATAGAGTAGACTTAAACCTTCAACCATTTGATAACAGCTACTATATAATATTTATTAGGTCTCCACACAATCCACAATATACTACTTCTCTCTGAGCCCAGGTCATCTTTTTTGGCCCTTTCGGTCTCTACTAGTACTACCAATGTCTACATGTGTGGTAACTATATGAGTGCACCTTACTCTAAATGTGTCTAGTATGTTTCAGATTTACACACAAGCACCAAAACCTTTTCATCCACAAATTTAGTCAAAAGTCAAACCTGCAATCTGGTTTGTTTTTCTGGGCATAGATGTCAGGACTTGGTTTTTAGGGAGTAAGTATGGGAGCCCCGGTATACAAGTAGGATGGCACCCAAGACTCTACTCAGGGCCAACCATTGTTTTTAGAGAGTAATTCTTAAAAAGCAACTGCTATTTGTTGTCTAATCTATCAATCAACTATAAAATCAATCATCTACTGGCATTGTAAACCATGAGGCATATTTTACGATTTATAAATTTTAACAATATTTAATAATATGTAATAATGTTTTAATAATAATACCCATATTTCAATGATATTTTGTGACCTCAGAGCAATTCAGGCAGCCAGTATGGCTGCCTGCGAGTCTGTTGTCAGTGTAATGGTAATTGAAATTGTGTATGTCTGGAGTTTGCAATTTTGAAATAAACCATTCTACATCAAGGATGTGTATGTGTGCTGCTGCTGACTGCTGGGGTTCCTCAGGGGTTCATAGTGGTGAGGGCTATCGTCTATGGTGTTGTACTCTGCTGTGTCAGGGTCCTCATCTGTTGGGACGTTATAGATATGCAGGCTGTCATCTCTATTGAGACGTGGTGTTTTAGACTGACTGTTTATTTCAGAATCTTCATTTGTTGTAACTTTACTCAGACTTATCTGGTCATGACCACTGGATGTGCCTGTGGGGTTTGTGTTGCTCAAGCCTTGCAGAGGAGTAGGATCCCTTTGCCTCCTCTTATACATGCACCCTACTGCAAAGCCAACAGTGCAGATAAGGAGGAGTCCAAGAATAGCTCCCATAGTAGCAAGAATGGGCACAGACAGGACAATGCCACCGGCAGCAGGGCCAGTATTGCTCTCTGTCATTGTCGACTGAAAACCAAAAGGAGAATCAGTACTGACTGTAGACCAGCCTGGGTTAGAGTCAGCAGTAGGAGTGTTGCTCTGTGTTGGGAACAATGTTGTTGATGTGAGAGCGTTGCTCTGTGTCAGTGTTGGGGACAATGTCAGTGCCTTTGCTGTTGACTTAACTGACTGATGAAAAGGAGTAGAGCTGCTGACTGGAGACAAGCTAAGAGTAGAGTCAGTAATGTGTTTTGTGCTAGAAGTGGAGTAGACTGGTGTCGTCTCCTCACAGATCAGGTCTTCAGAATTTACATCCCGTAAGTATTGCCCTGTAAGGTTAGCAGGTTCGACACATCTGATCTGGTCTTCAAATGGGTACGACCCGTTCATCCTCTGCTTAAAGGGAGCCATCCTACAGTCACACTGCCAGGGGTTGTTGCCAATGTTTACATCAGAGATGGAAGCCAGTATGTCATATGCCATGACTGGTAGGGTCTCTAATTCGTTATTATCTAATGTAAGCTCTGACAGTGCTGAAATCTGTAAATTTGATAAGGCCTCTACAGGGAAAGTGCTGATGTTGTTATGAGAAAGTCTCAGTGTTTGAAGCTGAAGTAGGTTCCCAAATGTGCCAGCTGTGATGGTGCTGATGTTGTTGTACTGAAGCTCTAGTATACGTAGCTGTGTTGTGTCAATGAAGGTGCCTGTCTCAATACTGTGGATGTTATTACTGCCAAGGTAAAGCCTCTGTAAGTTACCAAGTCCCTCAAATATGTCAGCTGGCAGACTTGTTAACTGGTTATTGTAAAGCCACAAGCGCTGCAGATTACCAAGTCCCACAAATATGCCAGCTGGCAGAGTTGTTAACTGGTTATTGGAAAGATACAAGTACCGCAGCCTACCAAGTCCCACACGAAGCCGCACGAATATGCCAGCTGGCAGACTAGTTAACTGGTTAGCGTGAAGATGCAAGGACTGCAGATAACCAAGTCCCACAAATATGTCAGCTGGCAGACTAGTTAACTGGTTATTGGAAAGAACCAATAAAAACAGATTACCAAGTCCCACAAACATATCAGCTGACAGACTAGTTAACTGGTTATGTTCAAGATACAAGCCCTGCAGTTTACGAAGTCCAGCAAATATGTCAGCTGGCAGACTAGTTAACTGGTTACGGAAAAGATACAAGGTCTTCAGATTACCAAGTCCCACAAATATGTCAGCTGGCAGATCTAGACTAGTTAACTGGTTATTGGAAAGAGACAAGGACTGCAGATTACCAAGTCCTTCAAATATGCCAGCTGTTAGATTAGTCAAATGATTATCACGAAGGCTCAGTGTAGTCAGGCTGGTTAAGTTGTGGAATGTTTTGTTATGGATCGTGGAGATCATATTTCTGGGAAGGAATAAACTTGTCAAGCTCCTGTACCTTGAGAAATCAGACTGACTTAAGGTTGTGATGGCATTTCCATACAAGTGAAGCTGAGTGATGTCTGTAGGCAGGTACTGAGGAACACTGGTGAGGCCTCTTCTGATGCAGGAACAGACTGATGAACAGATGCTGCTGCAGGTGTAGTCCCACTGGGCTGCGGTCGGGCCAGCTTCCTGCAGGATGATCAGCAGAAGAACCAGCATCCTCCTCGCTTTGTTGGACATACTGAAGTGTCACCTGTACAACAGAGATGAGATGCATCAGCATCAAAGTTCAGCTTTGTTGGCAGGATTCACACTGATAACCCAAAAGCTTTTATTGTAAGATCTGTATCACTTCTTCTGAGGCCCAACTGCAACAGTTGTATGTACCGAAAAACATATTACAGTTGACCTATAAAAGCAGAAAGGTCTGATGCAGTGCCATCAAAATCCACTAGGAGGCCCAGTCACACTAATTATTTCACATCGTTTTGCTGACACCTAGACACATTCCAAACATCACACAAATCTATCCACATCTTCCCAAATTATCAACTGAAGGTACATGTATTAATCTAATCTGACTAATATTCAGGGTACGCATTCATGCAATTTTGAAAATATCTTCAGAGCAATCATTCATAACGCTGTAAAATTGCCTCCACCCCTGAAGTGTCATCAAAAAAGGTAAGGCTTAACTGGAAGAACAACATGAAAACAAAGTCTTGGGAAAGTCGGTATCTTTGTTTAATATATTTAATAGGCACACACAATTTTAGGGAGTGACAAAGTTGAAAGATGCAAGCTTAAAATCCTCTCAGCGCCTGAAGTTTTAATGTGACAGCTGTACTTCCATGTAAAACTGTCCTACAGCCAACAAATCAACTTGTTGAAGCCTTATATGGCAAAGAAAAGTGCGAATTGGGAAACTAACCTTGGCAGAGATCCCTAAGAATTAAATCCTGCTCCAGTCTTTGAAGAAAGAACATTTAGTTACTACAAGGCCCAGATTTTTCAGTGGCCCAAGACAAAGAAATGGTGTCTGTAAAAATAAAAAAAGGTGTGTAACACACAATGTATAGTACCATTTTGGTTTATTACCTCCATGAAAATGGAGGTATTGTTTTTTGCGCGTCTGTGTGTTTGTGTTTCCGCACATTTGTAGTCAGCATAACTTCAGAACGCCTTTATGGATTGTGATGATATTTGGTCTGTTGGTAAGTCTTAGGAAGACAAAGGTCAAGGTCAAATATGGGCCTCCTGGTGGATGACCTTGGTACTGCAGCAGAATTTCCAGTTTTTGTATCTTTTGTCATGAACATGCTATGGTCTAGACTTTTGGGTGACAGATAGCTTATCCTGTCAGGAATAAGTGGTGTGAGTTTGGTCCCCCTAGCAGCTTGTTCTGGAACTGCAGGGCACTTTCTGACGAAATCTTTAAAAGCCAATAAGTCCAGATAGGAACATCCTATTTTCATCATTTTTGGTGTGTAGGTTACTGAGAGAGAGTTGTACATAATTAAATGCAAATTATGCAAATGATGACCTAATTTGCATACTTAATGAGGAAATGCTATAATTACAGTGTTTTATATAATACATGTAGTACTTTTATAGATGTAATCTATTTAATATGTGGCAGGCAGAACATCAATAGATACCAATTATGCAAATGATGACCTAATTTGCATAATTAATGTGAAAATTCTGTGACACCTTATTGGTGAATGATGGGACTTTTACACCTTGTGACATGTGTAAGTTACTGAAAGGTTAACACCACTATGCATATATTATGTTAATGTGGAGGACATTTGCATAATTAATGAGGACATGTTGAAATGAAGTATGACAAAGTAGAGGAATTTTACATTATATGGAAAGTAGGAAATCTTTTATCTCCTAAAACATTTATTACTCTCTATTATGGTCTTATCCATCCTTACTTAAGTTATTGTAATATTGTATGGGCAAGTACGTACATTACATCACATAAACCACTCTTTTTGCTTCAGAAACGATACATCACAATAGCGTCAAAAGTTTCATTTACTTTCCCTACTGCACCATTGTTGGAAAAGCTCAAAATACTGACCATAAATGACATAAATAAACTACAAACCAGTATTTTAATGTACAAGATAATAAATAAATGTCCTTTCCTTCCTGATAATAAATCACAACTTAAAATAATAGAATGTGGTGTCCCACAGGGTTCGATACTAGGACCCCTACTTTTTTTGATTTATATAAATGACCTCGAAAAAGCATCCTCAATTATATTCTTTATCCTATTTGCAGATGATTCAAATCTTTTTCTTTCAAACTCGAATTTTGATACGCTAGTAAACCTGGCTAACGAAGAATTGAAAAAGGTTATATCGTGGTTTGAGGCAAATAAATTATCAGTCAATGTTAAGAAGACATACTACCTTATTTTCTGTAATAGAAATAAAACCTACAATAGAAGCGCCAAAATCTTTTTAAAAAATGTAACCCTTTCTCAAGAGAGTCAAGCCAAATTCTTAGGTATAATCATTGATGAACGATTGACCTGGAAACCACATATAACTATGTTAGGTAAAAAATTTCAAAAACTATCGGTATTATTGGAAAACTTAAACATCTTCTTACTCAAAAAAACATTATTACCATATACATTTTTGTACAATAGCTTAATATACCCATATCTAACCTACGGGAATATAGTCTGGGGATGCGCCTACAAAACCACACTACAGCCCCTAGTATTACTCCAAAAAAGATTTGTTCGTTCAGCCACCGGCGCCAGTTTCCACGCACATTCTGCACCTTTGTTTACAAAACTTAAGATTTTGAATATTTTTGATATAAACAGACTTCATCTGATGCTATTTACGTTTAAATTCCTTACTTATTCTCTTCCAGACACATTTAACGGTCTTCTAAATCTTAATTCCCATTTTCATACTTACCAAACTCGACAAAGTGCCCATTTCCATATCCCCCTAGTTAGAACGTCCGTAGCTCAAATGAGTGTAAAATATAAATGTATAACTACTTGGAATAATCTCCCACTCCACCTAAAATGTTTAACATCAATAATCAGCTTTAAACGAAATCTTAAAAATCACCTACTTTTCTTTCCCATCGACATTTGATATCTATTACTTTGATTTCACCTGTATAGGTTTGAATTTCTTTTTAAAATTCATTAAATTTTTTTCTTGAGTTATTTCTTCAATTCTGCGAATTGTCTGTACTGCAGTTAAAGTTCTGTTAACCTATGTTCAAACATACCATTTCTAATTAGCGTTATTTATCAATCACTTTTGTTATTCATTGTTACTATTTGTTTTGTTACCATTATCATATTGATCATATTGATCAAACTTATTAATTACTTATTGTTATTTATTATTACCATTTGATTTGTTAGCATTATTTCAGTTGTTAATCAATTTTGTCGGGGAAGATCCCAGACAAGCCACTATGGCTTCATATCTTTCCCCAGCATTTTATTTTATTGTCAGTAATATGTTCATTTTATTGTTCTTAAATATATGCGAACCAATAAACAAACAAACAAACCTTCCACCTACACCTTCTTATTAAACTCAGATATCCACATCCACTTCACGTAGTTTGGCCAAGACCGAGAGGAGTGACACTGGCCTCATGTCCTGGGCTCGAGATGCACCGGCACATTTGGGCACAGGGACAACGTTTGCCGACTTCCATGCCAGGGGTACAGTTCCCTCTTCATACGAGGCATTGAATAAGTGGGCCACTATCGGGGCGAGGTCGTCTGCGAATTCTTTCAAAATCCAGTTGGGCAGACTGTCTGGGCCGGAGGACTTTCTGGATTTGACAGATTTGAGAAGACTCTTAACCTCCCCGATTGAACACAGTTCAGGACCTGGCTCTCCGAGTGGAAGAGGGAACATGCAGAGTGGCGCCCCTTGACACCATGCCTCAGAGAAGTGCTGGCTAATCGTTTCCGCCACCTGTCCCGGTGGGGTCCCGTCCATGGACGCAGAGAGTCGTGACTTCTGCGATCTACCCAGCTCCCGGTTAATACACGACCACTATCTACGTGGGTTTTCCTGTTTTAGCTGTTGTATGCAGTGAAGATAATGCCAGCCTTTGGCTTGCTGGACCACCGTTTTCACCTTGTTTCATAGCTGTTTCCACTTAGGTGACTTTCCGTGTCTCTGGAATTCTTCTTGCCTTTGTGAGATGGCTCTTTTCACCCTTTCGGTCATCCAACCTTTGTCATTCGTACGAACTGACTTGACTTTTGCCGGGAAGTGTTGCTTTACAAGGCCCATGACGATGTCATAGAACTCCCCAACTTTCTCTTCCACGGACGTGGCGTCGATAACTCCAGCCCAGTCAGTTGTGGCAATGTCAAGGGCAAATCTAGTTTTGTTGGCATATGTGACCAGTCTACGCAACAGTCTCCTGAGGAGATTACTTCCATCCATCCTACCGGTCATCAAGGACCAGTACGCGTATATATATGTAAAGGTGTGCCACAGGGCGGAGTCCTCTCTCCCTACCTGTTTCTACTCTTTATGAGTTCGCGCACCACGGTACATCATGACACCACAAACGTTGGGTATGCAGACGACGTTGGTCTCTCAAGAACTCTTGCTGTACCCACAGCCGACCTAGATACAACCGTGGCGGAGGAGACTTCTCACCTTGACTGCTGGGCGGAGGAAAACAGGATGATCCTGAATGGTTCCAAGAGCCAGCTCCTACAGATTTGCTTTAGTAAATCTGTTCCCATTCCTCCATCGATCACCTTGGGCGGCCAACCTGTGCCATCGGTCGGATCGGCGAAGGGACTTGGTTTTATCCTGGATAGAAACCTTTCTTTCAACGAGCAAGTCACCGCCATGACAAGCAAGGCATCGCGGAGACTGCACTACCTGCGTTTGCTCACAAAGCAAGACACTAGTGTCACGGATCTAGTGCAAATCTACCTGGCACTAGTAAGACCTGTCCTCGAATATTGTCATGTGCTGTTGGTAGGGTGCGGCAAGGAGCAAGAAATGGCCATTGAGAGGGTCCAACGCCGTGCCCTCCGCATCATTTCCCTGGGAGGACGTTGCAGCGTACCCGATCTGCCCACACTGAAGACGGAGGCAGCCGTGCACCTGTTTGAGCGAATGCTGCGAGATGACCACCCCCTAAACGACTTGGTTCCGCCGACTAGGTCTGCAGCAACTGGACTGTCCCTGAGAAACGCTGAGAGGATCAGTCTGCCTCCAGCTCGTACAAAGAGACTGCGCAATTCCTTCTTACACTGTGCTATCCGGTTGTATAACAACAGACCAACACTTGATACACAGTAATCACTTTGTATATATGTAATGCTAAGTGTGTTCGCTTTGCTTTTATGGATAGAATTGGTTGTAATTGAGATGCTGTTTTTTTAAGATATTCTGCTTGTGACGTTACTTGTAATGTTAAACTTTGTAATGTGTACATTGACTCATGAATTATGTAACCAGGACGTAATTCGGGCAATTTTTGCCCGCGAGCTCCTTTGGACTTGTAATAAACTTAATAAACTTAAAAAAAAAAAATTCACACGCCAACGCAATTATTTAAGGCCATCCAATGCGAAATTCGTCAATTTACAATCACGTACAGCTAGAGGCCCAACAATTTGAAACAACCTAAGTAGAACTTTACAAATTAGTCCCTCCTTCACCATTTTCAAAAATCATACTAAAGTAGCTTTCATAAATAACCCCACACATTCCTAATTTTTGTTTATCCTTGTTTCCTTGTTTACTACTATTACTACTTTTCATTATTGTAGATAGCATTGTATCGTATTGTATTTTATTGTTTTGTTTCATTTACCCGTTATTTAAGTTATTTCTTATTTATCTCATTTATTTGAATTGTGAAGGGAGGCCTCCTCATAAGCATTTTATGCTTCCGGCCTCCCTGCACTGTTACATTTCATTGATATTTTTTTTTATCTGTATTTGTTACAATTTGTTTTAAAGTGCGAATAAACTGAAACTGAAATATAAAAATATTGTCATTTGAATTTACAAAACCATAAATTAAACTAGATTATGCTAATTATGACCTTATTTCCATTGTCAATGAGACAAATAAAAAACATTTACAAAGACTCATATATTTCATGGAGGTATGAAATCTCAGAATTCTTCTTTAAGATGTTTGACAACAGCTCAGTAATTATTATAATAAGCATGTAAAAAAGTTGGATTTCAGTATCTCATTATGTCATGTTGACACAAGCATATTTGAACATAAAATCTCCTTTTTTGCTTGTATGAGTCTCTTAAGAAGAAGTGGAAATTTTAGAATGTTCCTTAAATTTGTAACTTCAAAGAAATGGTCAGAATGTGGCTGACTGTGGGTCAACCTAGTGCCTTCAGACATTTTCTCGTTGCCATTTTCATAGAACTAAACATTTGATCTGACAATCTTTCCAACTATTTAAAATCTTATGGCCCCAAAATACATCCTGATGAAGTAGGGCACAGAGAAGAAGTTGATTGACTCACCTCAGTATGAAAGGAAGTTGTCTTCAGTCTACAAACTCCTTAAAGTCTTGGAGTCCATCTTAACAGACTGTCTTTTAGTGTGTCCTTCAACTGAGTGAGGTGGTTGGACTACCTGAGGTTAAGTAAGGACGTTGAGTTGGACAGACACAGTGCCTATTGTGTCATACATGCCCACAGGTAGTTACAATGTAACCATGTGAACATAATGAGTTGTTCATACACTCTAAACTATCAGGGCTCAATATACTTTTTCTACTGTGCTATTCTGCTAACATGTTATAAATATAATAAATACATGAGTTGGAATTTTGTCAGCTTGCAAAACTCCAACTTGTATTTTTTCATGTCTCATAAATTCTTCCCTGATAACTGCAGGTTTCAGGTGGTATTTTGATCCCTGCACTCCAATGTCAGAAATCAAAGTTATTCTGGGAATAGCCTTTGCTTTACTGAGGGAACCTAGCCTCAAGATTCAACAAGTTTGGAAAAATTCACCTTCCCAATAGGATCAATACAATATCAGGTTAATAAAGTGGCCAGTAGCTCTGTGTTTTTTTTTTACAAAACTCTGGCCGTCTGTAGTTTAAAGAATCATATTTAATTTAAGGTAGTTTGTAGTTGATATTTAAGATATCTGTTAGTAAACAGGCCACAGTGTTTGGAAAATTAGGAAACATTTCTCAGTAGTATCTCATAATTCACTCCTATAGCTGATAGTGTGTATGATGTGGTAATTGTTTCCTCCTTGTCATGTTGACACAAGTAATATAATTTTAAAACTGTGAAATCTCCTTCTTTTATGCTTTTATGAGTTTCATCATCAGAAGTGGAAATTTTAGAAAGTTCCTCAACTGTTGTTTAAAGTTTGAACTTCGAAAAACTGGTCAGAATGTGGCTGACTGTGTGTCAACAAAGTGCCTTCTGACATGTTCCTGTTTGACATTTCCTCGTAGCCCTTTTCTTAGAACTAAACATTTGATCTGATAAATGATGTGGCAGGTTGAAACGTTTTGGGGACAATTCAGAAATATTTCAGTAGAATTTCAGTATGTTGAGATTCTTCTGTGTGTGTGTAATGTGGTAATTGTTTCCTCCTTGTCATGTTGACACAAGTACATTTAAAACCATGAAATGATCTCTTTCCTCTAAGCTTGTATGGGTGACTGTTAAGATTAATTAGAAGAAGACATCCTATTCCTAGACAGAAAGTTCCTTGGATCTACACTTTTAAAGGAAAGGAAAATTCTAGAAGGTGTCTGACTTTGTATCAACCAAGCCACTGCCTTCAGACATTTTCCCTGTTTGACATTTCCTCGTCGCCATTTTGTTATGACGCATGAACTAAACATTTTTGATTGGACAATCTTCCACTGATTTTACTTGTTATGGCCCAAAAATACATCCTGATGAAGTAGGGCGCAGAGAAGAAGTTGATTGACTCACCTCAGTATGGAAGGAAGTTGTCTTAAGTCTCCAAACTCCTCAAAGTCTCGGAGTCCTTCTTAACTCAGTGTCTTTCAGTGTGTCCTTCAACTGAGCGAGGTGGTTGGACTACCTGAGATTAATTACAGATGTTGACTTCAACCGATACCGCCCATAAAATCTTGCATGCCCACAGGTTATACAGTTAACTCTGCCAGCCTTGTGAACATAATGAGTTGTTCGTGACTGCTATCAGGAATCAACATATTTTCTACCATGTTATTCGGCTAACATTGAGTTGGAATTTTGTCAGCTTGCAAAACTCCCACTAGTCTATATTTTTTCTTGCAATCCTAAATTTTTCCCTGATATCTGCAGGTTTCAGGTGGATATTTTGAGCCCTGCACTCTGACGTCAGAAACCAAAGTTATTCTGGGAGTAACCTTTGCTTTACTGAGGGAACCTAGCCTCAAGTTTGGAAAAATTCACCATCCCAATAGGATCAATTATACAATATGTTGGTAAATAAAGTGGCTAGTAGCTTTGTGTTTTTTTTACAAAACTCCGGTCATGTAAGTTCAAAGAATCATATTAAAATAGTTTGTAGTTTATATTTATATTTAAGATATCTGTTAGTAAACAGGCCACAGTGTTTGAAAATTAAGAAAAAATTCAGTAGGGACTCAGTTTCTCATATTAATTCACTCCTGTAGCTGATAGTGTGTATAATGTGGTAATTGTTTCCTCCTTGTTATGTTGACACAAGTATACTTAAAATCATGAAATCTCTTTCCTCTAAGCTTGTATGAGTGTAAAGATTAATTAGAAGTAGGTATCTTACACAGAAAGTTCCCTGGATCCTTAAAAGGAAGGAATTTGTACTAGTAGGTGTCTGACTTTGTGTCAACCTAGCCACTGCCTTCAGACATTTTCCCTGTTTGACATTTCCTCGTCGCCATTTTGTTATGACGCATGAACTAAACATTTTTGATCTGACAATCTTTCCAACAATTTAACTTGTTAAAGCCCAAAAATACATCCTAATGAAGTAGGGGCACAGAGAAGAAGTTGATTGACTCACCTCAGTATGGAAGGAAAATGTCTTAAGTCTGCAAAATCCTTGAAGTCTCAGGGAGTCCGTCTTAACTCAGTGTCTTCTTGTGTGTCCTTCAACTGAGCAAGGTGGTTGGACTACCTGAGGTTAAGTAAGGACGTTGAGTTGGACAAACACAGTGCCTATTGTGTCATACATGCCCACAGGTGATACCTGTGGTAGTTAACTCTGCCAGCCGTGTGAACATAATGAGTTGTGCGTGATACACTCTAAACTGCTATGTCAGGGCTCACATACTTTTTATACTGCTATTCAGCTAGTAAGAACACTTTGTATTAGCCTAGTATAGTAACCTTGTATGTTCCTTATGTATGTCTAAGTCAAGTAGTGTATCTTTTGTCTCCAATTTTCTACATACCTCTGTAATGTGTATGCTGTCTTGACCTGTACCTATCCCGTTATGGCATGAATGTACAATAAAGGCATTCAGAATCGTATTCCATAGCTTGTGTCAACTTAAACAGTCCAAGTCGGCAGTGTACATGTGCTAAGAACCACTTATATCTCTCTGGGTACATTTTCTATGCTTGCATGAATAAAGAAATTTACTCTGATTTTATATTAACTTCCACAGCGTGAGACTTCGGAGGACGGGAGTAACGAGGAGATCGAGTTACGCCTGACGAACAGCCAGGCCAGCGGCGATGCTGGAGAGCTGTCCGTCATCTACAAGATCGCTGGCAAGGAGGCTCAAGAGTAGCCAATAGGAGGGGGCGAGAGATAGAGGTGGCCAATCAGGGGAGCCGGTCTGGGGAGACTAAATCAAGATTGGCCTGTCAGTTTAAAAGCAGCCTGTTTGAAGAAAGAAAATGAAATATTTAAAATGAAACCATCCTAGGATCCTGATATTCAATACTAACAAGTTTGTAGGCATTTCTCCAAAATCATGTTGATACAAATTGTACAAAATACCATAAAAATCATTGTAGCCCTTGACCCACACATGTAACTGTTTTTATGCCATATGAAATGTTGCCATAGTTAAGATGGGAACTTTCCCAAGTTGAAAACTATAGATGTTTATAGTAATTCGAAGGAACTTGGTGCCAGAGGGACCATATGGATAGGTTAAATTTACATTTACATTTATAAGTATATTTTAAGTGACCATATCATACATTAAAGTAAGATTTATTGTATATATAGTCCATTTGTTGCAATGTGAGAAACTAGATTTCATTTTACACTATTGTGGCCTACTCCTAACCTAAAGACCACTGCCCAATTAGAAAGTAGTTTGAACACTTTGCATTCAGGCAGGGAGAAACAGTACCACAGAAAAGTTGGAAATTGAAGTATGTGTATTTTTGGATGAGGCTCTGGCTATAACTATATCATGGAGAAATTAACTTCTCGATTTAGCAAGAGGTGTAACATTTGAGACAGATCAACCATTGCGACACCCGTAAAAACCAGGTTATGTTGGACAATTTTCCATTCCAGGTGTTTCCTCCTCACTGACAAAGATTTAAACTGTGTATTTAACCATGGGTTGTATATATAGATATACTAGTAGTGTTTTACCTTATGAAACATATTAAATTTTATAGTACAATAATAAGTACACTTTTGGCCATCTTTAACAAGTCCCTGTACTTTACGGACGCTCAAAAATGGAGCGCGCGCGTGAGGTTTTCATCATACATACTGTGTGTTTTACTGTGAGGATGGCGTTCAGCACCAAGGACAGGTACCGTTTGCATAGAAACGTGGTGCCGAGGCTGATTGAATTAGCAGATTCCGGCTACTATACTTTGACCAAATTGAATACTTATTGCTGCTTACACTGCCTATGTGTTATTTTGACACAAACTAGTCCGAAATCTTGGGCAGAGAGCCATTATTTTTCTGTGGGGATTGATTTTTGGCGGTAAAGTAGTTGTGGTTATCAGGGTAAATTAGACCAGTTGTTGTACACAGCTGTGAAAAAGTCACAGTGGTACGGTCCACTCAGTCTGCGTCTGTCGGAGCCACGCGGGGAAGACCAGGAATTATTTGTCACGTTTTGGGTAAATTTTCGGCTTCCAGTTCGAAAAATATTCATTCTGACTAGTAGACGAAATCTTCGGGGATGTTTCTACGGCGGAGTTGTGCCGTTTTCTGGATCTTGGGCGAAGAAATTGCGGATTTCCTGACGTGGTGGATTTTGGAGAAGACGAGAAAATGGCGCCCGAAGGAAGGCGGCGTGGTCGTGGGGAGGGCTGAGTTTTCACAAGGTAAGGCAACAAGCCGTGCCGTAGAAATTATTTATTTCCGAAAAAAGGGATAACAAATACGTTTCGGTATATTCTGTATCCCTGGTCTAATAATTTGGCCCCTTGTCTGTGAAACAGAAAGGAAACATGGGTAGAATATTTGTGGGAATTTCCCTCATGGAAAACACTGGAAATTTTGCCTATCGATATGCATGCAACATTTCTCTTCATTTGGCTAGGTATTTCAGACTGGGATAAAATGACAAAGAAACACCACTTTAATTAACTTGTTGTTTCATGGATTTGCCAGCCTTTTTTCCTGATTAAAAAACATGTACTTGTAACATTCAGGTTCTGTGTCAACCCCCAAAATCCTCATTTTTTACCCTAAAGTCTGTATTTTAAGCTTCAAGAATTTTAGGTATTGACTATTGGATAGGAATTCTATAATGTTGTTACATGCACCTGATTTGTTTTTTGTTTAATTGTAGAAACAACTAGTTAAACATAAAACATTCTCAAGTTTATGAAACCAAAAATAAACCTCTAAATTTTATTTAACGTAACGTGTGAAGTTAGTGTAATATTCACATATATGACATTGTGTTAAATTAAACCAACTGTACAGAGTACCCTTGAGTGTCTACAAATGCATAGCAAGTCTTAAAAGTTGTTATATGACAAGTCTCCTCCTGGGTACAATTTTTCTCATCAATACCCTAAATTGATTATTCTTTATACAGTTAGGTGATTTAAGTGTTAGCTGTATGTTTTAAACATGACTTTTAAGCTCTTCAAGAATGGCATCAAAAGTTTCTGGTCTACTAGTAGTTGTTAAGCTTTTTATTGTTGTGTAAGACGGCTGATAACACCTTGTAACTTGACCTTGTTTTCATGTGATTCTGTAGTTAGCTGTGTGCTGAGGGTTTGCCAGCTCTGCAAGTGTTCCTGTCCAGATGAGATCAGACTTGTGATGGCAGAGGCACCAGGTGATCGGATACAGGAGTATCAGGCCAGGTGAGGAAAATTGGTACTCTGCATTTTGTGTACCATTTACTTGATTATTTGAGACAAGTGTGTAACTTGGTATCTCTACATAGTTATGTGGCTGCTGACTGATGCAGTAGTGATGATTCCTGTCTGAACCTGTCAAGACTGGATTGGACCAGACCAGGCGACCCTAGAAGAATATCAGGTGAGAAAAATCTTAATTCTGCATTTTGCAAATTCCACTTGCTTGGTGAATTTGAGGAAAGTGTGTAACTTTGTGTGTAACTTGTTATATTTGTATATAGTACTTGGTAACTTGTTGCTAATACATGTATGTCAGAATTACAGTCACTGTAACTTTGAAGAAATAACACACAGCCTGGATTTTTTTAATCAATGTTTCAGCATTTTTCATTTTTCTACATGATTTATTCGCATCAGATTTATTGAAAGCAAAGTGAAAAATCGTAATTTACAGTGAATCTTAGACCACACCAATTTAATGGTCCTTCTTGGTTCTTAGATTCGCCTGCTTGATTTTTTTATGATCTCCAAAAAAAATATGCTGACATTTTGGCACCAGCAGATGAAGCAAAGTCGCTAACTGTAAATTTTTCTATTTATCCATGCAGTGATTTGATTGAAAGTTTAGAATTCATTGTCTGAATTGTGAACCAGCCCAGTTTCTTGAATTTGTGGCTCACATAGTATTTGGAGTATCAAGGGATGCCAGGAGGACTAAAATTGTTTTGCCTAGACTGCATTGCTTTATTGAAATTCTGCCAAAATCTTTGATAAAATTGGTGTGACCATAGCTCAACATTGTAAACATTTTCTTAGCACGCCAATCGTTGCTTTCAATACACTGACTTTTGTTCTCTGTCTTCAAGACGACATTGTGGATGATGCGGAGACCGAACTGTAGCAGAATGAAGGACCAGACTTTTGTTGGCAGATCTCAACCTGAGTGTGTAAAAGAAGATGGGGAGGTGTGAGTATGTTTACTTTATTAACACGAGACAACACTCCACATGCATGCACCCGCATTTCTCTCTTGCCTGCCTTTTTTTGTAAGTTTAATTCCACGACTGAAAATTCTTCGCATCGTATAGTTGAATGCCAAATTGCCCCAAAACCGTCATTTTGGACCTTAACACTTAAATTCTCCCGCCAAATACTTAGCCAGCCGCTTTTATTCCTCGTTATTCTGAATTCATATTGTGCAGTTGAATAATCCAAATTGCACAGAACTTATTCACTTACATTCTGTGAACCTGTAAATCGAGTGAAATTCTCCTGGCAAAAAACCTCGTCGTATTTTATAGTTGAATGCCAAATTGCCCAAAAATTGTTGCATTGGACCCTTACATAAGTTCTCTTGCCAAAAAAACTTGGTCGGCCCCTTCAATTCCACGTTTTTATCCTGAATTCATGTTAAGCATCACTGAAAAACTTTTTCTCCCTTGAAAAAGCTTTGTTTATCCTCTTTTATATCGTGTATTGGAATGCCAAAATTGCCCAAAAATTATTGCTTTCGACCCGTACACTTCTAAATTCTCGTGCAAAAAAACTTTGAATCTAAGCAGGCCACATTAATTTCATATTCCTCTTCATACCATGCCAAATAGCTTTGATTTGGGCTTTTGTTTGCACTTAATTATCTCGCCAAAAAACTTAGCTGGCCACATTAATCCCACAGTGATTTCTTCTTGTTAAGTTGATTTTAAGTTGACAAAAAAAAATAATTGGCACCCTCACCTGGTTAATTAATTGGATTAAGTTTTCCCGCCAAAAAACTTAGTATATGGAGCACTCTAACCTTGAACTTGTGCCCCCCTCCCACACTTCTTCCACAACTCAGAGTATGTTAGTTACACTGTTCTCTGGACTTCTTCGCACATGTAGTCACCACACTCTGGTACACAAACACTTGGTTGATCGAGTGCAGTTTTCCTACCACTTAGACTTTAGAATA
>NW_017804021.1:1875517-1890593 GCF_001625305.1 Branchiostoma belcheri | reverse complement strand
CAGTTTTTCTGCCACAACAACTTTAATAATCTCTCGCTCTCCTGGTCGGTCAATGCACTAAGTGTACTCCCCGTGGGATGTCTTTGCGGAGACATTGATGCTTCGACACATCAGTATACCAGTGCAATTGACTGACCAGAAGAGCCGGAGATTATTCTAAAGTCTAAGTGGTGGAAAAACTGCACTCGATGAACCAAGTGTTTGTGTAGCCAGAGTGTGGTGACCTACATGTGCCGAAGAAGTCCAGAGAACAGTGTAACTAACATACTCTGAGTTGTGGAAGAAGTGTGGGAGGGGGGCACAAGTTCAAGGTTAGAGTGCTCCATATACTAAGTTTTTTGGCGGGAAAACTTAATCCAATTAATTAACCAGGTGAGGGTGCCAATTAGTTGGTTTTTTTGGCAGGAAAAGACTTCACAAGGAATCAGCAAAAACAAAAGCCATTTACCCAAAGTTCTTTCAGACTACTTTCCCAAATTTTCACAATTTAAAACTGTCTACTGACTGCCTGACTTCTGTAAGTTAACTTCAATCTGTAGCTTTTTTTACATAAGATGTCAACTATATAAAACCTCTCACTAAACAGTCTATCTACGGTATATATGTTTTTTACCTGCAACTCTGGGGCCGTCTTTGCCGCACAAATCTGACATTTTTGCTGTGGTCATGTTCAGATTATGCTTATTATTACATCCTGAGTTCTGAATTCATCAATCTGAAGTTTTACAAAATCATAGTGGCCAGCTTTACTTCAGATCCGCCTTTTTAAGCGAATGACAACTTTAAACACCCTGCAAAATATAATTTGGCTCTTGCGCAACTGAGCTAAAAATCCGGACCACCACAAACAAGTACAAACAGGTGCCTCCTGAATTTCTGTGAAGTTTCCGTGCTGTACACGTTTTTGAAGTACCCTTGTTGGGCAAAATATACCTCGCAATATTTTGCCAAAAATGGACTACTTTAAAAGCGTGTACAGCACGGAAACTTCGCAGAAATTCAGGAGACACCTGTTTGTACTTGTTTGTGGTAGTCAGGATTTTTAGCTCAGTTGCACAAAGGCCAATATTTTGCAGGGCATTAGGTGGTCATTTGGATTGAAGTTAAACTGTCAACTTTGATTTATGTAACTTCAGATTGAGGCATCCTCTACAAACTTAGGAATAATAAATGGGAGCACAGTCTGGACATGACACACCAAAAAACATCAGATTCGTACAACAAGGATGGTCCCAGAGTGGTCATTTGTGTTCATTCTCTAAAACAACACACTACTTTTAACTTAGAAAGTAACTGGAGAGTATATGATCCTCGTATTAATGTTGATCTTTTGCAGAGACCACTGGGACCAGGAAAAGAGATCCTGACCCACTGTCAAGGCCATACCTGCTGGTCACTGGACTTTTATCAACCTCTCACTTTAAGTACTGTTTAGTTATACATTGTACTACCTAAACTATCTGTGACTTGGCTACATTAAAAGTTACAAAAATGTAGAAAGCAGCTACAGAGTAATTATTAATCCTTGAAAAAAGACTTTTTTTTTTGCTGATTCTGTAACTCAATTCCTCCCTTCAAACATCACACACAGCTTACCTGTAGTACATTCACTCTACAGAAAGAAAGCACAACATTGCCTTTTCTATTTTCTGTAAAGAAACAGGACATATTTCCAACAGTCATTATGAGACCAAAAGTATTTCCCCAGAAATCCACTCCATCATTGCTTTAAAAGTGTTTGTGGAACACCTATAATGTGTTTTAAATTTGTATATTTTGTTAATATGAATAATCCTGCTTGTTATTTGACAACCAGAGACAAATATGATTTTAGGTAAATCAGAGTCTAGATTTGTATGTTTTTTGTGTGCCTCTTGCAGATTCATAATTGCAAGCACATTGCAGTGGAAATATAAAGCAAAGTATGTAAAATCACATGTTTATACATGTTAGAGATTAGAGATATTATGATTCATCAAAGAATTGTTCATTTAATCATGATCATCACAAAAATGTCTTAAGTTTGTTTCGTCTAATTTTTAACCATGTTTGACCGTGTTTGAAAGTATACAAATTGCATGTTTCATCTTTGAATGTTTAATTTTTTTTTTAGCTTTTAAATTAGTAATTGCTTGCTTCATCATGTGAATTGTCATTTCTTCACACAAAGGATAATTTCTTTTTCAGAAAGGACTTTAAAAAGAGAGAATCAGAATACAGTTTTGTGGTTGTTTTGAACAGATTATATTCTGGACCTTCCTTGAAAGTTACAAACCTAATGCATTTGCACTGTCATACATTGAAAAATCAAAACAATTTGCGAGATACCAAAAAATGCCATTAATCTTGACTGTGCAATTGTTATCTTCACCAGTAAACATTACAGCTAGAATTCATTTTATCATAATTTTCCATTTTGAATGCTTTTATTTGCCTTAACATTGTAAATTGTTGTTTTATCAATTGTTTCATGTCACCATAATATAATAGATTTTTTTCTTCACATGAAGGACAACTGTCGTAATAGAAATGGTTTTTAAAAGGGTGGATGTGGATCATAATGAAGAAGATATCAGGGAAAACAATTTGATCACAAATGCTGTAGAAAATATGTCCCATTGCTATACAGAATAAAACAACAGACAGTCATTAAAAGTGCTCTCCTCAATAGGAAAATGTACTGTGTTCTCCGTCATATTTACAATAAAATATTAGTCACAACCTTAAGCTAGGTATTAGTTAGGAATGTGAACTCTTTCCGAAATGACAACAAATAGCAGGGATCAGGGCCTAGCTGAGTTTCAACAATAGCATTTAGAACAAAAAATTCTGAGGATCGCAAACATGCCCTTTTCCAACATCTTTCATTGTCATTTTTAAGCCAAGGGTCTGCATGGAAGGTCCCGATCACGCTTAGCACGCTAACTTTTGTAAAGCAGCGACCACGATTTACACTTGACATTCAATCAGAGTTGTTCGACTTTAAATTATGCAAATAGCAAGGTGCGAAATTCTGCAGAGCAACGACCCCGTATTACGCTTCACTTAATTGTACAGGCTGAATGTTTTATTACACACATTACATTTAATGGTGAATAGAACGACCCGGCGTCCCGTTGTGCAAAACTAAAACGGCTGATTACGCATCGCGGCATGCAGACCCCATTTTTGAAAGAGTTCATAAATGAAAGTAGACTCACAGTCAAGTCCGATGTTCTCTTGTCTCGTGGATAGGTGACAGGTCCCTCAGAAACACAGGCGGGTCCTCCAAGAATATGGACAGGAACACAGGATAGCTGACAAGTCCCACAATGTCAAGCCTAAGGTGTAAAAGAAATACACATTCAGAAAGATCACAGGCTGAATACAACTACTCACAGAGCATCATACATTGCAAAAGTCACATCATTTGTTAAAGTTCTAAAAACCTAATTTGGGCTGGGCTTTGAGTTGAGTTTTATACAGTATATGTGAATAAAACATTCAAGAAAAGGTACAGTCTGAGAATATCATGACCATAGAAAATCATATATAATACATATCACATAAAATATCACACATCAAAACAATATGAAGACCTAATCTCCAAGCAGATATGGGATGGTAGATTGTAACACACTGTCATTCAGGCCTAATCTCCAAGCAGATATGGGGTGGTAGATTGTAACAAACTGTCAGTAAGGCCTAATCTCCAAGCAGATATGGGGTGGTAGATTGTAACACACTGTAGGTAAGGCCTAATCTCCAAGCAGATATGGGGAGGTAGATTGTAACACACTGTCAGTAAGGCCTAATCTCCAAGCAGATATGGGGTGGTAGATTGTAACATACTGTCAGTAAGGCCTAATCTCCAAGCAGATATGGGGTGGTAGATTGTAACACTGTCATTAAGGCCTAATCTCCAAGCAGATATGGGGTGGTAGATTGTAACATACTGTCAGTAAGCCCTTATCTCCAAGCAGATATGGGGTGGTAGATTGTAACACTGTCATTAAGGCCTAATCTCCAAGCAGATATGGGGTGGTAGATTGTAACACTGTCAGTAAGGCCTAATATCCAAGCAGATATGGGGTGGTAGATTGTAACACACTGTCAGTAAGACCTAATCTCCAAGCAGATATGGGGTGGTAGATTGTAACACACTAACTGTCAGTAAGGCCTAATCTCCAAGCACAAATACCTCACACTATTCTGTGTTTTTGCTTCACTTCATTACAACAAATAGTAACTACAACAAGTTTAAATAGTGACCACTATATAAAGGACAATGTTAAGTGCGACTCACCACCGAAAACGTGCGTAACGCGTCTTCCAGAACGAATTTTACCGGAGCTCTTTCCCTTCCATGCACACTGCTGGCCGTCTTCCCGAAGCGTGGTCTTAGCACCTGACAAGAGATCACCAAAATTTGCATATTCTCAATTAAGTAATTAGATCAGAATAGCTTAGACACAGGTGTGATCTCATTTGTTAATGAATCATCATAATTTGCATTTCTTTGCTAAGCTTTATAACGTAATAGACCAACACCATTATCATTATACCATTATTTGCCTTACAAATATATCATTCGACCTCAAAGATATTCCTTTAATCTTTTATTTCAATAGATGACAGCATTACTGTTGGTTTTAACAGGTTTTAACACAAAACACCTTTACTTTACACAGTCCTGAATTGCAACTTGATGTTATGCTTTTAACAAACTATTGTCTCGGGTGTTTCTCAGTTTGATATACCTTACAATATCCTTAATAATGCAAACATCACATTTTGGATCAATCAACTATTCGGTAAATTTTTGTGTTTTTTCGCCCTCTGTGTAGCTAACGCCTTTCCTGGCGCCCTCCCCTTCCATCAATTTCTTTCAGAAAGCTACAATCTTTCCTGGTTATTTTCCTTAATTTAGTGCATTGAATTTCTCTACTTAAAGCAACGAGGATTAAACAATAATCAAACGGCTGCCTTATCACTTACCTTTCTATTCAGAAAGAAACCCTGCTTTTATAGTTCTCATACGTTAAAATGAATCAAAAGCGCCATGGATCAAAAGCGCCCCACAACGGCGATTAAACATCACTGCAGTAATAGGAGCAATAAGGCTAAAAGAATATCAATTGACTACCTTATCACTTACCTTTCTGTGCGAAATGAAACCCTGCTTCCTGGCTTCTATAGTTCTGACACGTTAAAATGGATCAAAAGCGCCATGGATCAAAAGCGCCGACTAGTGACGCTTGTCGGTACTCCAGCCTCCAGCTACCATCACAAAGCATGGTGCACCTTGGCCGTGTCACGGTCTTAATTTAGCGCCGCACAGTGGCAGTCTATTGTACTGCAGCCACTGGCTCCAACCTGCTGTACACAATCTGACCGTGACATGATCGTACGGAAGGCAGCTATTAGTAAGTTAGCTCAGGGTCTATATCTGCCTGGAGATTAGGTCTTACCGACAGTGTTACAATCTACCACTCCATATCTGCTTGGAGATTAGGCCTTACTGACAGTGTGTTACAATCTACCACTCCATATCTGCTTGGAGATTTGACCTTACTGACAGTGTGTTACAATCTACCACCCATATCTGCTTGGAGATTAGGCCTTACTGACAGTGTGTTACAATCTACCACCCCGTATCTGCTTGGAGATTAGGTCTTA
Organism: Branchiostoma belcheri; assembly: GCF_001625305.1. Classification (NCBI taxonomy): domain Eukaryota; kingdom Metazoa; phylum Chordata; class Leptocardii; order Amphioxiformes; family Branchiostomatidae; genus Branchiostoma; species Branchiostoma belcheri. The sequence goes on along the minus strand of NW_017804021.1, from coordinate 1,884,935 downwards.
CAGTTGGTGCAGTACCGTCAACTGCCACTGTGCGGCGCTAAATTGAGACCGTGTCACGGTCAAATGCAGCCCAATAGTGACGGTGGGAGATGTAGGGTTTACCTGCACTTATACCTTAAACAGTTATGGTCAGGTACAGGTTATGGTACATTAGTGTAAGCCAGTACTGCAGTACCGTCAATCGCCACTGGGCGGCGCTAAATTGAGACCGTGTCATGGTCAGCTGCAGCCCAATAGTGACAGTAGGGTTTAGCTGCACTAACCGTTAGACGGACATAACTAGTACTAGTTGGGTAATCAGAAGATAAAAAAAGACGACCGAAAAACCACCTGTTTACCACCAGTCGGCGTCACGAATGTGGTTGCCACGTAGTTTCCTGACCGCTGTGTTGGTAACAATGTTGAAATTGGGTGGTCTTTTTTTATCTCCTGATTATCCAAATAGTACACGTTACGTTAGCCGGACGGTCAAGTACATACTGCTTGTGATGGCAGATTTCAGCGGCTGCAGTACCGAAACACGTCACTGGGCGGCGCTAAATTAAGACCGTGTGAGCGTTGGCCGTGACAATGGCTTTTTAATCCTGATTACCCAAATAATACATGTAATGTTTGCCGGACTGATGAGCCTGTTTAAACGTTTAATTATCGCTACTGCTATGTTAAATGAGTCAGTGATGAACCTGCGTTTCTGCAATGATATTTTTGGCCATTAGGTGGCGCTTTTGAGCCAAGTGTCATGGACATTTCTACATTGTTTGATAATACAAGTCACAAAAAATATATGTCTCAGACGAATTGTTACAATATCTTTTTTATTGGACACTGTGCAATAATTCTGCTCAACCTTGAGAAAATATATATGTTTACTTCTCGTAATTAGGTGTACAAAATGTCCATATCAATATATACAATGCAATTTATCAATTGCTCAACTTACGACTTACATTGTTGACATTGAAACTATACACAAGTCTTAAGCTTTCAGTATCTTGATCTCAGTACTTGGCGACAACATCGCATTGATCTAATATCACAATAAGACTATAAAGTACACATATACATTGAATAATCTTGCACCAAAGAAGTGATATTTACATTATCTTTAAGGGTAAAACATCACAGTTTCCAGAGTGTTTAGACAATACTTCCTATTCAGTAGCAAGGAGATTATGTCTTACTGACAGTGTGTTACAATCTACCACCCCATATCTGCTTGGAGATTAGGCCTTACTGACAGTGTGTTACAATCTACCACCCCATATCTGCTTGGAGATTAGGCCTTACTGACAGTGTGTTCCAATCTACCACCCCATATCTGCTTGAAGATTAGGCCTTACTGACAGTTGGGGTGTTACAATCTACCACCCCATATCTGCTTGGAGATTAGGCCTTACTGACAGTGTGTTACAATCTACCACCCCATATCTGCTTGGAGATTAGGTCTTACTGACAGTGTGTTACAATCTACCACCCCATATCTGCTTGGAGATTAGGTCTTACTGACAGTGTGTTACAATCTACCACCCCATATCTGCTTGGAGATTAGGTCTTACCGACAGTGTGTTACAATCTACCACCCCATATCTGCTTGGAGATTAGGGCTTACTGACAGTGTTACAATCTACCACCCCATATCTGCTTGGAGATTAGGCCTTACTCACAGTTGGTGCAGTACCGTCAACCGCCACTGTGCGGCGCTAAATTAAGACCGTGTCACGGTCAGATGCAGCCCAATAGTGACGGTGGGGTTTAGCTGCACTAACCGTTAGACGGACATAACTTGTACTAGTTGGGTAATCAGGAGATAAAAAAAGACGACCGAAAAAACACCTGTTTACCACCAGTCGGCGTCACGAATGTGGTTGCCACGTAGTTTCCTGACTGCTGTGGTGGTAACAATGTTAAAATTGGGTGGTCTTTTTTTAATCTCCTGATTATCCAAATAGTACACGTTACGTTCGCCGGACGGTCAAGTACATACTGCTTGTGATGGCAGATTACAGCGGCTGCAGTACCGAAACACGTCACTGGGCGGCGCTAAATTAAGACCGTGTGAGCGTTGGCCGTGACAATGGCTTTTTAATCCTGATTACCCAAATAATACATGTTATGTTCGCCGGACTGATAAGCCGTCTTAAACGTTTAATTATCGCTACTGCTATGTTAAATGAGTCAGTGATGAACCTGTTTCTTTTGCAATAATATTTTTGGCCATTAGGTGGCGCTTTTGAGCCATGCGTCATGGATATTTCTACATTGTTTGATAATACAAGTCACAAAAAATACATGTCTCAGACGAATTGTTACAATATTTTTTTATTGGACACTGTGCAATCATTCTGCTCAACCTTGAGAAAATAGATATGTTTACTTCTCGTAATTAAGTGTACAAAATGTCAATATCAATATATACAATGCAATTTATCAATTGCTCAACTTACGACTTACATTGTCGACATGAAAACTATACACAAGTCTTAAGCTTTCAATATCTTGATCTCAGTACATGGCGACAACATTGCATTGATTTGATATCACAATCAAACTATAAACATATACATTGAATAATTTTGAACCAAAGTAGTGATATTTACATGACCTTTCACAGTTTCCAGAGTATTTAGACAAATACTTCCTATTCAGTAGCAAGGAGATTATGTCTTACTGACAGTTGGTGTGTTACAATCTACCACCCCATATCTGCTTGGAGATTAGGCCTTACTGACAATGTGTTACAATCTACCACCCCATATCTGCTTGGAGATTAGGCCTTACTGATAGTGTGTTACAATCTACCACCCCATATCTGCTTGGAGATTAGGTCTCACTGACGGTTGGGGTGTTACAAGCTACCACCCCATATCTGCTTGGAGATTAGGTCTTACTGACAGTGTGTTACAATCTACCTCCCCATATCTGCTTGGAGATTAGGCCTTACTGACAGTGTGTTACAATCTACCTCCCCATATCTGCTTGGAGATTAGGCCTTACTGACAGTGTGTTACTATCTACCACCCCATATCTGCTTGGAGATTAGGCCTTACTGACAGTTGGTGTGTTACAATCTGCCACCCCATATCTGCTTGGAGATAAGGGCTTACTGACAGTTGGTGTGTTACAATCTACCACCCCGTATCTGCTTGGAGATTAGGGCTTACAGACAGTTGGGATGCTACAATCTACCACCCCATATCTGCTTGGAGATAAGGTCTTACTGGCAGTTGGGATGTTACAATCTACCACCCCATATCTGCTTGGAGATTTGGGCTTACTGGCAGTTGGGATGTTACAATCTACCATCCCATATCTGCTTGGAGATTTGGTCTTACTTGCATTTGGGATGTTACCATTTACCACCCCATATCTGCTTGGAGATTTGGTCTTACTGGCAGTTGGGATGTTACAATCTACCATCCCATATCTGCTTGGAGATTTGGTCTTACTTGCATTTGGGATGTTACCATTTACCACCCCATATCTGCTTGGAGATTTGGTCTTACTTGCATTTGGGATGTTACAATCTACCACCCCATATCTGCATGGAGATTAGGGCTTAGTGGCAGTTGGGATGTTACAATCTACCACCCCATATCTGCTTGGAGATTAGGTCTTACTTGCAGTTGGGATGTTACAATCTACCACCCCATATCTGCACGGAGATTAGGCCTTACTGACAGTTGGGATGTTACAATCTACCATCTCATATCTGCTTGGAGATTAGGTCTTACTGACAGTTGGGATGTTACAATCTACCACCCCATATCTGCTTGGAGATTTGGTCTTACTGGCATTTGGGATGTTACAATCTACCACCCCATATCTGCTTATGAATGAAAGCTCCTTGGTAAAACCAAATCTCCAAGCAGATATGGGGTGGTAGATTGTAACATCTCAACTGTCAGTAAGCCCTAATCTCCAAGCAGATACGGGGTGGGTAGATTGTAACATCTCAACTGTCAGTGAGCCCTAACTCTCCAAGCAGATATGGGGTGGTAGATTGTAACATTGATGAAAGGTCCTTGGTTTTACTGACAGTTGGGATGTTACAATGTATAATTGAGAAGTTAATTTTTCATATCTAAGGATAGTTACAGCCCGACTCATCCAAAAATACACATTACATTTCCAACTTTTCTATACTATTGTTCCCCACCCCGCCCTCCCCTCAATGCAAAGTCGTTAAACCACTTTCTAAGTGTGTAAAATGAAATCTAGTTTCTCACATTGCAACAAATGAACTATATACACCATAAATCTTACTTTAATGTATGATATGGCCACCTAAAATATAGTTATAATGTAACATACTAGCAACCTACTCATATGGTCCCTCTGGCACCAAGTTCCTTCTAATTACTATAAACATAAATCTATAGTTTTCAACTTGGGAAAGTTCCCGTCTAAACTATGGCAACATTTCGTATGGCATAAACACAGTTATGGGTCAAGGACTACAATGATTTTTGTGGCATTTTGTACAATTTGTATCAACATGATTTTGGAGAAATACCTACAAACTTGTTAGTATTGAATATCTGGATCCTAGGATGGTTTCATTTTGGGGGGTTAAAATCATCTTTATTCTATACAAGATGAATGACATATTAAATACATAGCTAAAAACCTAGGACAATCCTTTGTCTCATGTTTAGGTAACAAGAGGAGGACGCAAGGTGGACAGACAAAAATACAATATACTAGTCACTGTGTGCATCGGACAGACAGACGTTCTCTATTAAAAATTGCCATATATAATTATAATTACGGGTACATTATGTAACAATTACAATTTAGAGTTCTTAAAAAGGCAGCAGCTAAATTTTACATCTAATTCTTACAATAGAACAATCCTGAAGTGCATTCCCAAGCAGGCGTGTTTCTGGCACAATGGATTGCATAAGATGCACAAAGTGCGCACTTTCCAAGTCTACTTTTAAGATGTCTGGCTTCACGGTCTTTGTGACTAACCGGACAGAGTGACTTCAGCTTTGCAATGTTCTCGCCGTTAATCCACCCTCTGCTTCCTACTTCAACTGTAACAAGAGTAGCCCTGTATCCACTATGAAAGTTAATGTCATTAACCAGACTTTCGTACTTCGCCGATTTTCTATCCTTGGCGTCCTGTGCATTCTGTTCACACGGGACGGTAAGTTCAATCAGGGTCAGCGTTCGTTTGACAGGATCCTGGACTGTGATGTCAGGTACCAGCGGTGTCGGTAGGATGTCTGGGGGAATTGTGGTGTGTGTACCTCCTTCCAGGTAGTCTGGGCTTAAGTCACACCTGATTATGACCTCTGGGTTGGACTTTGCATGCCACAGCTTAAGGGTGCTGACTAGTTCCATAAGGACACATTAATATTTTATTTACTTTCTTCAAACAGACTTCTGTTAAACTGAAAGGCCAATCTTTATTTAGTCTCCCCAGACTGGATCCCCTGATTGGCCACCTCTATCTCTCTCCCCCTCCGATTGGCTACTCTTGAGCCTCCTTGCCAGCGATCTTGTAGATGACGGACAGCTCTCCAGCATCGCCGCTGGCCTGGCTGTTCGTCAGGCGTAACTCGATCTCCTCGTTACTCCCGTCCTCTGAAGTCTCACGCTCTGGAAGTTACCATAAAATCAAAGTCAATTTCTCAATGATGTAAACATGAGACTATCAGAGATGGCAGACTTCACCCCCTCCCCATACAGCCTTCAATTAAAAAAAATGCTGGTGCTTTACACCTTACTTCTCACACACACACACACACACACACACACAGACACAGACACACAGGCACACACACACACACACACACACATGCACACACATATACACTCACACACACAAATACACCAAGTCCTGTCCTTGGTGCTGAATGCTATCCACACGCACACACACACGCACACACACACACACACACACACACACACACACACACACACACAAACACAAACACACAGAAATACCCAGTTGTATGTTAGAAAACCTTTCCTCTTGTGGCTCTTTGCGTACAGACAGATCAAACACAGACAGACAGACAGACAGACAGACAGACACACACACGTACCCAGCTGTATGTTGGAGGACTGCTGCCCCTCCAGACCTTTCCTCTTGTGGCTCGGTGCGTACAGACAGATCACACTGAACACGTAGACGTTCCACATCCCGTACACGCCTGTCAGGAACGCACTGTTGATCTCCACCGTGTGCTCCTTCCCCCACTTCCAGTGGCCCTCGTTAACCTGTGCACAAACGAGCAGAAACAAAAATTGCTTGATGACAACCCTCTTAAATTATGAGGCTAGGTTCTCTCACTAAAGCAAAGGTTATTTCCAGAATAGGTTCCCAGTTTTCTGACGTCAGAGTGACTAGGGCTCAAAATACCCACCTGAAACCTGCAATTATTAGGGAAAAATTTAGGATTGCAAGAAAAAATATAGACTACCGGTAGTTGGAGTTTTGCAAGATGACAAAATTCCAACTCATGTATTATAAATTACGTTAGCCGAATAACAGTGTAGAAAAATATGTTGAGTCCTGATAGCAGTTTAGAGTGTATCAGGAACAACTCATTATGTTCACATGGCTGGCATATCTGTATCACCTGTGGGCATGCAAGATTTTATGGGCGGTATCGGTTGAACTCAACATCTGTAATTAATCTCAGGTAGTCCAACCACCTCAGTGCAGGTTTGAAGGACACACTGAAAGGCACAGTTAAGATGGACTCCGAGACTTTAAGGAGTTTGCAGGCTTAAGACAACTTCCTTCCATACTGTGTGAGTCAATCAACTCTTTCTCTGTGCCCTGCTTCATCAGGATGTATTTTGGGCCATAAGAAGTAAAATCATTGGAAAGATTGTCAGATCTAAAATGTTAAAAATGTGCATAAAAATCAGAATCATGGTATGATTAATATGGATTAAATGTCAGCTGAATAGCAGTGTAGAAAAAGTATGTTGAGCCCTGATAGCAGTTTAGAGTGTATCAAGAACTATTCATTATGTTCCCACGGTCGGCACATCTAACTACCACAGGTATCACCTGTGGACATGTATGACACAATAGGCACTGTGTCTGTCCAACTCAACGTACTTAATTCACCTCAGGGAGTCCTACCGCCACAGCACTGTGTTGAAGGACACACAGAAAGACACAGTTTAGACAGACTCCCTGCAATTTTAAGGAGTTGGCAGACTGAAGACAACTTCCTTCCATACTGAGGTGAGCCAATCAACTTCTTCTCTCTGCCCCTACTTCATCAGGATGTACTTTTAGGGCCATAAGAAGTAAAATCATTGGAAAGATTGTCAGATCTAAAATGTTTAGTTCATGCGTCATAACAAAATGGCGACGAGGAAATGTCAAACAGGGAACATGTCTGAATGCAGTGTCTAGGTTGACACAAAGTCAGACACCTTCTAGAATCATCCTTTCCTTTTTAAGAATCCAATGAACTTTCTGCCACTTGACACTCTTGACACTCTTACAAGTTACAAGTTGAAATATTTCATAATTTTAGATATACTCAACATAACAAGGAGGAAACAATTACCACATTATTGCTACAGGAGTGAATCATGAGATACTGAAATACTTAACTGCCTCAAAAATGTTTCTTAATTTTTCAAACACTGCGGCCTTTTTACTGACAGATATCTTAAATTTATAATAAACCACAGACTAATATGATTCTTTGATTGAACTACAGATGGCCAGAGTTTTGTAAAAAAAAAACAGAGCTACAAATGTACTGGCCACTTCATTTAAGATGAACCAGTGAAAATAACCACACATATTGATTCTATTGGGATGGTGAATTTTTCCAAACTTGTTGAATCTTAAGGCTAGGTTCCCTCAGTAAAACAAGGTTCCAAGAATAACTTTGGTTTCTGATGTCAGAGTGTAGGGCTCAAAATACCCACCTGAAACCTGCAGTTATCACGGAAAAATTTAGGATTGCAAGAAAAAAATATGGGCTAGTTGGGGTTTTGCAAGCCGACAAAATTCCAACTCATGTGATTATTATAAATTGAATGTTTAAGCTGAATAGCACAGTAGAAAAAGTATTTTGAGCCCTGATAGCAGTTTAGAGTGTATCATGAACAACTCATTATGTTCACATGGCTGGCAGAGTTAACTACCACAGGTATCACCTGTGGGCACAGCAAGACAATAGGCTGAACCCAACGCCCTTAATTAACCTCAGGTAGTCCAACCACCTCAGCGCAGGGTTGAAGGACACAGTGGAAGACGCAGTTAAGACGGACTCTGAGACTTTAAGAAGTTTGTAGACATAAGACAACTTCCTTCCATACTGAGGTGAGTCAATCAACTTCTTCTCTGTGCCCCTACTTCATCAGGATGTATTTTTGGGCCATAAGAAGTAAAATCATTGGAAGGTTGTCGGATCTAAACTGTTTAGTTCATGCGTCATAACAAAATGGCGATGAGGAAATGTCAAACAGGGAACATGTCTGAAGACAGTGTCTAGGTTAACATAAAGTTAGACACCTAGAATTATTCTTTCCTTCTTACTTAAAGATCCAAGGAACTTTCTGTCTAGGATGTCTACTTCATGACACTCATACAAGCTGAAAGAGATTTCATGGTTTCAAATATACATTGTACTTGTGTCAACATAACAAGGAGGAAACAATTACCAAATTATACACACTATCAGCTAGTACAGCTACAGGAGTGAATTATGAGATACTGAAATCCTATTGGTGAAATGTTTCATAATTTTCCAAACACTGTGACCTGTTTACTGACAGATATCTTAACGAATAATGTTCACCAAACAACCAATTAAAGGCTTTGTACTCATGTGTCAAAACAAAATGGCGACGAGGAAATGTCACACAGGGAAAATGTCAGAAGACACTTGGTTGTCACACAGCTAGCCACATTCTGACCATTTCTTTGAAGTTTTAAGGAACCTTCTAGAATTTCCACATCTTATTAAGACACAAGCGTCTTACAAGCATAAAAGAAGGAGATTTCATGTTTCAAATATGCTTGTGTGAACATGACATAACAAGAGTTCCGAGATCTCATACCTCCATGAAATATGGGCTTGACATGTAAATGTTAATTTCTTCTTTAATTATGCAAATTACCCCCACATTAACATAATAAATGCATCGTGATGTTAACTTTTCATTAACTCACACATGTACCAAGTATGAAATTCCCATCATTTACCACTGAGGAGTCATAGAATTTTCGCATTAATTATGCAAATTAGGTCATCATTTGCATAATTGGTATCTGGTGATGTTCCATCTGCCATAGATTACATACTAGTACATTACATGTATGAAAGTACTATAATGCAAAACACTGTAATTATAGAATTTCCTCATTAATTATGCAAATTAAGTCCTCATTTGCATAATTTGCAGTTAATTATGTACATCTCTCTCTCAG
>NW_017804021.1:1872327-1875497 GCF_001625305.1 Branchiostoma belcheri | reverse complement strand
TCTGACCACATCCAAACAAGAAAGTTATTAAGCGTCAACTATTTAACCTCATTGTCGTCAATAAACAACAATTCTTCACATTTTCGGGACAACTCTTCACAGTTTTAGTACTTACATAATATGTACCCTCTCTTATAAAGGTGATGTGTTGTTAGACCACACCGATTTTAATCTGTGTATAGGTATAGATCACAAAAGAAAGAAAACATAGAAAACAAGAGTTCCGAGATCTCATACCTCCATGAAATATGGGCTTGACATGTAAATGTTAATTTCTTCTTTAATTATGCAAATTATCTCCACATTAACATAATAAATGCATCGTGATGTTAACTTTTGATTAACTTACACATGTACCAAGTATGAAATTCCCATCATTTACCACTAAGGAGTCATAGAATTTTCGCATTAATTATGCAAATTAGGTCATCATTTGCATAATTGGTATCTGGTGATGTTCCATCTGCCATAGATTACATACTAGTACATTACATGTATGAAAGTACTATAATGCAAAACACTGTAATTATAGAATTTCCTCATTAATTATGCAAATTAAGTCCTCATTTGCATAATTTGCAGTTAATTATGTACATCTCTCTCTCAGCTACCTACCTACCAAAAATGATGAAAATACATTGTTTCTATCTGGACTTATTGGCTTTTAAAGATTTCGCCCAAAAGTCCCCTGCAGTTCCAGAACAAGCTGCTAGGGGGACCAAACCCACACCACTTACTAGACAGGATAATCTATCTGCCACCAAAAAATCAAGACCATAGCATATTCAGGACAAAAGATACAAAAACCGGAAGTTCTGCTGCAGTACCAAGGTCATCCACCAGGAGGCGTATATTTGACCTTGACCTTCGTCTTCCTAAGACCTACCAGCATACCAAATATCATCACAATCCATAAAGGCGTTATGAAGTTATGTTGGCATGGCCGCAAATGTGCGGAGACACAAACACACAGACAGACAGACAGACAGACGCAACAAAAACAATTATACCTCCATTTTCACTGAGGTAATAACACAGGTTGTTTGTTTTCAAACACACAGCCATACAGTGGCACTGCCACATTTGCCCTGAAATAGGTCACCTATTCCCCTGAGGGAGCGCGCTGCCTCGCTGGGCATAGCCACATCTGTTACCCTGCCTCGCCCTGACTCAACCTTAAACCGGAAGTGCTGCTGCAGTACCAAGGCCACCCACCAGTAGGCCCATATTTGACCTTGACCTTCGCCCTCCTAAGACCTACCAGCATACCAAATATCACCACAATCCATGAAGGCGTTATGGACTTATGAAGGTACAAAAATGCAGAAACACAAACACACACACACACACACACACACACACACACACACACACACACATACACGCACACAGACGCGCCAAAAACAATACCTTCCATTTCATGGAGGTAATGAGGAAACAATCACCACTCAGTCATTATATACAGTATAAGCTACAGGAGAATAATGAGATACTGAAATCCTACTGAAATGTTTCTGAAATGTCACCAAAACTTTTCAACCTGCTTACTGAGGTGTTCTCACATATATCTCTTTATTTTTACAGACACCATTTCTTTGTCTGAGGCTACCTACTGTAGAATCTGGGCCTGTAGTTCTTCCTTCAAGGATTGGGCTTCCGTCAATCATTCTTCGGGATCTTTGTCAAGGTATTATAGTTTAAATTACAACTCCCACATTTCTACATGTAAGCCACATAAGGCCTGACCATGTTCTTTGGTACATACAATTTTTGCAGTTGGGCCTCAGAAGATCTTGCAACAAGAGTTCCACGATCTCATACCTTCGCCAAAAGATGTTAACCCTTGCGGTTGACGAATTCTACAATTCTAATCCTTGATTTTGTAAATAAGACCCTCATTTGCATGGATTATATCAGTTGATCATATTCTCCACCCAATGACAGCCTTATCATAACAAAAAGGCTATTATAGCACTTCCTCACAAATTATGCAAATGAGGTCATGATTTGAATAAATTATGTTTATTAATGTTCACCTTCACTTAACTTCCAAATGTGGCAAGTATGAAATTCAGGGTGCAGCAGTTACAACTATGGAATTATAAGAATTTGCCATTAATTATGCAAATTAGGTCCTCATTTACATAATCTATATCCTCAGATGTTTTTCTCGATCTCAAGTAGATGTCACAACTCTTTCATAGTTCTATTATCGAACAAATCAGATTTATAGAATTTCCTCATTAATTATGCAAATTAGCTCCTGATTTGCATAATTGCCATCTGATTATGTCAAGCATCACTTCAACTACCTATATACCAAAAATCACGACAATACGTCAACCGGTTCTTGAGTTATCGTCCTTCAAATTTTTTTCAACAAATGCTCCTGCAGTTCCAGAACAAGGCGCTAGGGGACCCAAACTCATGTCACTTCTTCCCTACCCCAAGAGCTATCTACCAACCAAAATTCGTGACCCTAGCATGTCCAGAACATGAGATATCAAAACCGGAAGTTCAGCTGCAGTACCTAGGAAAGCCGCCAGGGGGCCCAAAATCTAATCATTTCTAGGTCTCATGAAGTCCTACCCACCTACCAAATTTCATTCCAATCCATCCACTGCTTCTCGAGTTATCTTGCTAAACCACACACACACAAACACACCCACAGACAAACGCTACTGAAAACATAACCTTCTTGGCGAAGGTTTGCTAAACTTATAACAATTGACTGTCGTCTACAAAAAATATGAAGGATAAAGGATCATGGCAGTAAGGAATGTATAGCATAATGCTTAATCATCATGTTTTGCTTCTTTTTTCTTGGCTCACCACAAGAATGGAGTAGAAACCAGGCTGAGTCTCCCACTGCTTGAGTTGTTGTTCTGCAGGCTTCAGGATGGTCTGGTCTTGGCTGGTGGCCTTGGTCAGGGTTTCCAGCACCACACTACTGGCTGTGGCAAAATCCATCGTTCCACTTCACAATAGAAATACTTCACTTTTATTACAGCTTTTGTCTACCTAAGGCTGCCACTGTCTCTTCAGTCATGTCCAGTTTTCCAAGGTTGGGGAGTTGTTTAGTCTTTCTCTTTAAGTTTTGACTGTGTTGATTCTGTATCAACATCTAAACTTTCAATAGTTTCACAAATAATGACTGCACAAATCAGGTC